>NW_025955451.1:0-26773 GCF_022376445.1 Fomitopsis serialis | reverse complement strand
GAGCCTCGTCTCCGGCCTTCTCATATACGCATCCTCGCCGTCGTGCGCAGCGTACTCGAATCAACGCGGGCAACCGCGGGTGAATGTGCCTGCGACGAATACCGCGAGAACCTGAAGCGGTACAATGCTTAGTCCAAAGAGGAACATGTATCGAGCGGATGATCCACCTTGGCTCTTGCCCGCAGTCACCGTCAGCGACACCCTGAAACCTGAGCGGTGCATAATTAATCGATGTCCAGGTAAACCGGAAGCGCAACGCACGGTGCATACGTACGTAGCAGTTTCAGTCGCACGCCGCGCCGGATCTGTCGTCTAGCCCCACTTCTCTTCGGAGTCTCCATACTGCATGCCGCATCGTCGCTCGCAGGGAGACCCAGCTGCCCATCAACTACCCATGGCCTCCCCTCAGGCTTCCCTTCCGTTGGCACATTCGTCCCGCCGTTTGTATTCTCCGTCTGCTCCGCCCTCAACCGCGTCTCCGTACGGACGTCCGGGTCAGCGACGCGCAGCCATAGTGGGTCGTGGGTGAGTCGCGCGCACAAAGATGGGTGCGGCATCGCGGCTTGAATGGAGGCAAACCCTAGGGTTAAGCAGTCAGGCTTAATAACGACGTGCACGGGAGCGGAGATAGGGTACGCGTTGGCGGCGCAAGCAGTGACTAGCGCGACGAAGAGCCGCAGACCGGTGTGGAGACGCGTAGAAGGTGCGCGTATGCCGGCGGGGACGTAGGCGTGGTAGACAAATGGATCGCGAAAGGTATAAAGGAATATAACAATGCTGAAAGTGGCCTATCATGAACACGGCCATCTGTCCGTCGAACGAATGCACTCACCAGCCAGGGCGTCTGCTGTCGATGGATGATGAAGTGAATAGAATGGATCGGTATATGGGGAGGATGTCGCTTGCGCCCTGAAGTAACGGGTCTCATACGCAGCCATGATCCATTCGGAAGGCGACATTGCACAGCACAGCGGTATCTTCGACCTAGAACATCTCAGACGTGAGACGAAGGTTGTAGCGATCAATTCTGACATTCCCATCTAGAAGACGAGTGAGACTGAGCCTCAAAACGTTGTAGGACCAAGAACCGACTCAGAGGCAGCAAAGACGTGCTATCGAAAGCCCCGACGGACCTTGATGAACAAACAGCGGCCTTCCTACAGATGCGACGTAGGATGAGCAGAGGAGAATAGACGGCAGCGATGGACTAACTTGCGTGTCCGGTCATACCATGGCATCGTGACCTCGCATTCAGTACTCGGAGCCGCCGTGACGCAACTACACCGTCCCAGAGACGTCTGTGAGTCTCGTGCACCGCGTCAAGGAGCTTGCAACAGCAGGTCGCGAGATCACTGAGCGTTGAAGCAATCCGTCATGAGGCTGGGCGTCGGTACGCGGCTACGGCATACGCAGAACAGGCCGCATCGAGGCTAAGACCGCAGTCAAATGGAGAGGCCGATACACGGCTGTCGCTGCCTGCGCTAGGTCGTAGTGGCGTTCACACATCTCGACCTGACGTGCTTTGCAACTACCGCAGATCTGGAGTTCTCATGTAAGTCAGACATGGAGATAGCACAACTGACTCACTGATCGCAGGACTCTCTTCTCAAGCTAAGTAACTTCACGAGTCATCCCACCATAGTGGCCATAACCTCCCAGCTCCGACGTACCCGCTTCATGTGCGGCTGGCCCACGACTCCGACTGAGAAATCGGGCGCAGGGTTATCATGTCTAGATACCGCCGTCGTAGTAGATGAGAGGTTGGGCAAGCCTTTTGAAATCGGAAGCTAACGGCAGGCTAACGGTTCCACGCGACGAAGTGTGAGTCCAGGCGATGCAATACTTAGACGGACTGACGAATGATACCTCGAGTCATTCAGCGAGCGACAGGTCAAGAGCGAAGGAGTGGTTTAGTCCGAGTGTCAGAATAGCGACAAGAGGCGGAACGATAGGTTATTCACTCTGAGGGACGTGTCGGATGTCACGTTTCAATTGCATTGCTCGAACTTGAAGTACAGGTGTAGCCAGTACTGATGCCCAGATGCACTCAGCTCGAGGGATGAGACCAAATATTCCACGTCGCCCTGCGAATACTCAGTTCGAGAGGAGGAAGAGGAGGAGCGGAGAAACCTTGGCTGGAAATTGCAGCGGAGGAGGAACTTGGGAGGAACAAAGTCGCGGCGACTGGCCTCAGGCGGGCACGTGCGCCGAGCTATGATAGCTTGTATCGTACATAAGTACGTTGATCGTACGCATCCTCCGAGTCTTCTTGAAGTCAATTTGAGGTTCAAACGTTCAAGCTCAAGCTTCAAGCTTCAAGTTTCTCCTCCAGCGCTCCAGCACCGACGTCTGTAAACTGAACGGCTTTGCAATGTCTGTCAAACGAGCTTTGTCCATTCCCGACATTTTGCTGCATGTCTTCCAGCACTGGTTGCAGCCCCAGGCAAACCCGACATATGATTATTTTTACTCAGGCCTAGATATGGAACCAACTGCGAACGCACTCGTTGCTGAAGCCCTCGCCCGCGCTGCGCGTGTCTGCAAAGACTTTCAAGGGCCGGCGTTGGGTGTTTTATGGAGGGACATACCGTCATTCGTGGTGCTGCTCAGACTTCTGTCTCGCGCTCAACAGGTGTCGTGAGACAAGGCTGATCGTTTCGTCTATGTCAATGTGAGTACTGTGATCATCGCTCTGCAACGGATTGGCCATGAATGTCGCTCACACGCCGCACATCGCATCCTGCAGTACCTCATAGAACCAAATGAGTGGGTGCGATTTCAGTATTACGCTCGCTTCGTCCACCGCTGTCGCATGCCTAGGGCCGAACGCGACAGTTGGCCAGTAACCCCGATCGATCCCGCAATTTACCACACGCTGTTCCGATACAACAACAGACAACCGATTCTCCCTTGTCTCGAAGAACTAGAGTGGTCACAAAATGCATCGACTGTCGCGTCCCTGCACTTTCTCCTCACACCATTCCTACGCCGGCTCACCGTCTTTGTGCGGAGTGGCTCAATGCGAGGAGAAGATGGGGAATCCGGTCAGGTCAGCGTGTACGGCAAAATCTGTTGGTCGACGTCCTCTCTGCGGCGCCCCGTCTGGAACACCTTTCTCTCTTGGGAGCTTGGGATAAGGTCCTGGGAGTAACACCATCGTTCTCATTCAAGAACAGCCCACTTCAATCATTGGACCTCTCCGGATGTAGGGGGCTGAGCTCACAAGCGATCCTCCAACTCTCAGACTCTAGTCTTCCTTCCCTGACAGCCCTGCGCATCTGCACACGCAGCCCCCTCGAGGCATTTGTCCAGCCGCCCACATTTCGTAGTCTCGAGAAATTGTTGATGATCGGATACGCGGAAGATTTGGCATCTTTCTTAACAATTGCCAATCTCCCTGTCCTGAGCCTGGCTCATTTGTACCTCGACGACGTGGGCGATGCAGCCACAGCGTTCAGCACTCTGAGCGGTTCTCTCAGTGCCACTACACTACCGAAACTGCGTCACCTCGCGGTGCGCAGCACTATGTACGCAAAGCACAGGAGTAATCCTGCTCTCTTCCCGCGCCGATCACTACTAGCCGTCGTACGACCGATTCTTGCCCTCGCCGAGCTGAGTGGGGTCTTCCTCGACTTGGGAACCTTCGACGCATCGGACGATGACATCCGCCAGATCTCAGAACGCTGTGGCTGTACTCCGCGCCCGGGGCACGGCCTCAATTCTCGCTGCACGCCCTCGTGCACGTCGCGCAGAACTGCCCTGCTCTCAAGTCGCTCAAATTGCGACCCCTCCGCCATGATGGCGAGGTTCCCCAGATCGCTACTGGTGACCCAACTGGCCGTCCGCACGGGCTCCGGACGCTTTACACGGATCGTTGGGAGGTCGAGGCGCGTACAGAGGATCTTGTTAGCTTCATCAGGTCGTTGTTCCCGCGTGCGGAACTGCTCGATGCGTGAGTCTTCGAGTCGTTCAGTACGTCCATGCCTTGTGGCCAGTGTACCTATCATCTTGGACCTACATTCTGAGTTATGCTCCGTGTCATGCTCATTGTCACCTGCGGCGAGTTGATCAACATCGATGCGACTGTCAAGCAGAGACTGATAGCGTTGTCAGACCCCGAATATGCTCGGACTGCTAGACCTACTAATCGGTTGCCGTAGTCCACAGGCCTGACCACAAGGCGACGAGTCGGGTGGCGCCCTTGCGAATCTCAGGACTGTTTACCTGCGAATTTAGGTGGCATGAGTCGACTCCGTCGAGCATAACGAATTGACGAGGTGGCTCGCGCTCAAAGGACCAGCGGACGACACGGGAACGCACTCACGGGTACATACTATGAGAAGGGCAAGATCGTCGAGCCGCCCCGCGTGAGCTGATCCCAGGCAATGGCCACAAGCGGTCCATAGTGTGTATCGGTGCGTCGTCGTTCATCCTCCCATATCGTGGTCTCGCTCAGCTGTCCCTGTTAGTATTACAGAAGTGACTCGACTGTCGAACATCGCCTTCACATACATTCCGGAGCTGTATTCTCAAGGCTGCTGGCGGACTTGACTTGTACTGCAAATCCAATGAGTCTTGCGGTTGCGTGAACTCGGCCCGGGGCTGCGTTTATGGGTCTTCAGCTGAGCTTCCGAGTCCAACCTCTTAATGGTCAAGGCAACTGCAGAAACGGGGACGGCGAGACGGTGAGTATCCGCTCGCAATCGAATGTTGTTGCTGAATTGACAGAGCGTATCAGAGGGAGGCCGCGGACTGCAGGGGCCCTGCGCGTAGACGCGAATGCGTATTCGACGGAGTGGCATTTGCCTGACTGTACCCCCTCTGGCAGTCCGACGTTCAAACTCGACAGGAAAAGGCACTACTACAGCACCGAATCCACGGAGTGCATTCTCCGCAGGGGCCTATCGATCGACGACAAGACATGCAGCGGTTCGTCAAGTTATACCAGCCCTTGTTCGCTTCATGGCTACACACCGTAGCTGAATCGACCAACGCAGCAGGTGGGCACTAGCCTCGAAGGTCGAGCTGTCCACCTGGGTACTGACCGTACCCACGATGACCTACACCGTCCACGGCGTGCGCATTATCAACACGAACCCAAAGGACTTCTTCGTCGTCGAGGAAGCCGTGTTATGCGGCGGATACTGGACGTACACCAACGACGCCCGCACGCTGACCATGAACAAGAGCGGCACCTCGGGCGCCCTGCGCCTGCGGGGCGAGGACGGCGAGGAGTTCCTCGTCCCGCTCGGGGTCCACAACTACAAGCGGTGGTGCGACATCGTCACGGACCTCACTCCGGACGACTCGGCGGTGAGGATTCAGCCCGAGTATTATGGCGGCGCGCGGGGCGAGATGCTCTGGAAGCAGCTCGCCGAGATCTCGAAGAAGAGCTCGAAGGGCACCCAGATCGACGTGAAGTACACGTCCGAAAAGGACACGGTGTTCAAGGTCCACATCTCGATAGCCTGAGTTGGCACAGGGACAGCGTTTGGGAGAGCTTGTTGTTGTTGTTGTGATCTGTTGGTGTATTGTGGAACGATTGTACGATATCTGGTCGACGGTGTCAGTGAATAGCGTGGGTCACACTGCATGATGAGATAATATGTTTCTATAGTCCATCACCTTGCGCAGGGACGTGCGTCCTGTTCACGAGTGCCATCTGGGAAGGTCGTCAATGTGACTCCTGTCGCAGAGATGTGCCGGACTACTCGGGAATTTCCTGGTCATGATGTTTAGTGAGATGTTGATGGCACAGCGACTGGCTTACCTCTCCGTTAAGTAATGCCATTGTGAGGGTGGACAAATCTCGCTCCTGCATCACCTTCCGAGCAAGCGGGAACAACGAGGACAGAAAGTGATTCAGCCGCTCTCTGTCGACTCCATGAATGTACACGTCCAGCGTCACGAGGCGGTGTGAATGGAGTGCAGTAGTTTCGGGAAGGTCGCCAATGTGACGGATCGAAGGTATGGAAAGTTTTTCGAGGTCGGGACAGTTCTGCGCGAAGAGGAGGAGGGTGTGAAGCGATGGACGAACGGATGACGGTGCAATCTCCAACCAAAATTTACGGAGTTTCGGCCAGGCCTCCGTAATCTGACGGGCATCATCATCCGAAAAATGTGGACGGATCAGCCTCGGACTGAACATGAACTCGTGGATCTGCTTGAGAGCGAGCAGAGGCTTGAAGAGGTCGAGCAGCGAGATGGCACCCTGAGGGGTGGCTGTGGGACTCCATGAGCGAGTTGTAAAGCACAAGCTACGCAACTCTGGTGCGATGTCAGCCAGGCTGGAATCCCGAATAAAACGCCCGATGATGCTTTCTTGCTCCCTAAACTCCAGTGCGAGACGGAGAGTTTGGAGTCGGGGAAGAGTGGTGTTGGTAAAGAGCAGGCCTACACTATCCTCAAACCCACCAGCAACCAACTTCGTGAGGTGTGGAAAGCAAAGTCGGCCTCCTCGATGGTCTTGAGAACACATTGCCCTATTGCATTGAATCTCTAGGCTGCGTAGCCGAGGGATGTGTGTCAGGATCAATAGAACTTCCCTCATTGACTTCCCAATTGGTGAAGTATCGTAGAGGCTCAAGTGCTGGAGCTCTTGACAATTGACCAATGGTGCCACGGACTGCCAGTGGCGCACCCCGACGAGGGTTAGCTCCTCCAGGCTTGTAGCAGTAGAAACGACCTCGCTGAGTAGTGTCTCGAGGGCATAGTCCGTGACGAGTGGGTCTTGAATGCCGTGCTTCGGGTCCTCGACAGTGAGAATGTGGAAGGTGAGGTGGCGTAACGAAGGAGTAAGGAAGGCGAGTAGGGAAGTGTCGTTCGCATGCTCCTGTGAGAAATGAACATGTTGAAGCCCTGCGAACAGAGGCTTCGCATCATTGTATCGGAAGAGATAGGCGTAGACTGAAGGATCGATGACAGCTGTGTCAGGGTCTTCGCGGCATCGGCGTACAAAGCGAGTGTAGTATTGAAAACGTGCCCATTCGGCAGGCTGTATGCGTCCTCGTAGGACCTACGAAAATGGAGATTAAGTTATGGGAGACTGTCAATGCAGCAGTGTTTACATACATAAGCGTAGCGTGGCGGCCTGGCCCAAAATCCATTGTCGCTCAGAATTTCTAGCTCTGTGCGGTGGCAACACGACATAAGTCGGACGAGTATCGCGAAGGTCGGTATGCTCGTCCACAGCACTTGCAGAGCTGGTTCAGAGAACGTCTTGCAGACCTGTGCCGAACGAGCGAGGGCCGAGTAATTGTCGAATCGGTCCACGACACGAAGGGTGTCTTCGTCCTTCCCACCTGGGTGGATGTGCTCAAATATGAGCGTGAGGACTTCATGCAGCTGCAGAGCTCGATGATGAGACATGATGCGGAGCCAATCTCGGAGTCGATGGTCTGGTACAAGTGCACGAGTAAGTACGCGTCGCGGTAATTTGGCGCCCAGTGCCACGACTTCTCCTCACTGGCAAACATTGCAGAATCTCGATGCCGCAAATTCAATGAAGATCTATTGAGGTTGGAAGACATTAAGGTACAGAGTGAGCCATCAAACAAAAAGGTCACCGAGCTCGAGATCTCGGGGTGACACCATGATCTAAGTTCTCTGAGTAACTAGTACCCGTAGTACACGTTCAAGTCGACACGGCTGTCAATACGGAGTATCTATCTATTCACTGGTCACGATCGATACAACACTTTGAATATCCACGGTTCAATCTATTCCTAGCAGGGAACAGGATGGCAGCACGTCGAAGGATGCGCGCAACCCCGCAGGGGTTCGGAGCGAGGCGTGAACGCATGAACGCATGATGCAACACAGATTGGCATATACACACGGGCGCGGAAGCAGCGAAGCGAAGCACCTGACAATTGCTGAAGTGAGTGGCCTTCCTGAATCACAGCGGTATGGAACGGATCGGGCAGACGAGGTAGCCGCGGGCGCAGACGGGCACGAACGACGCTGGAAACTGGCATTAGAAAGGCAGGGACGCTGGCAATGCAGGACACTACGACATAACCATATCGGTCACTAGACGTCTGGAACATTGTCGATCAGATTTGCAGTTCTTATGATCCTTGAATTCACATATGTGCCCTCGATTGGGATCGCCCGAGCGAGGATGCTGAGCTCATACTCAGACAGACACCGCGTGTCCGGGTATCTGCATCGCTACGAGAGATAAGCTACGTCAGACGAGCTGTCTGACTCAGCTCAATGGAGAGGAACAACGTACGGAAGCGCAGGAACAGGACGCGCGACAGCCACTACAATCGGGACGGCGCATGTTGATGTCGATCGTGATTAACGATGGGTGTAGAGGTGGATGCTGGTGGACCCGGAGGCGTAAGCGTGTCGACTGAGAGTGAAACTGTGTGTTGTCCAGCATTATTTGAGCGAGGCTTGACGGCGAAGGATCAGAACTGATGCTGGCTACAAGTACATTCGGACAAGCTTACCAACCAATGCGCGCGCTGTCGATGAGCTCTGAGATCCGGAGGGACAGGAAGAGCTGGACAGTTAGCGTGATGGGTCGGCACAATAGATACTGGCTGTTTAGTCCAGAATGAAACCATGCACTGGGGGTACTGGGAGTCTGTCTGATCTGGTGAGCAATATTAGACAACGCTGAGTCCACCTCAGAGATCATGTAAACCGACTTTCCGTCCCTGGCAAACCATGCCTGTCGCTTCGGTCATCGTCTCGCGCGCAGTCTCACTCCCAAAGTACTCAGCGTGTTGTCCACCGAGTCGGGTCCCAAATCTAAAGACGGGGTGGGATGCATGTCTGCTGCTGCAACCACGGGTCAATTGTTGGATGTGCCGTGTCTCTGTAAGTGTCATCAGAACGATGTTTGCCAAATGTATCACGAGATGAACGTTCATTCACCAAGACTGTAGTCGGCACGACTGACTTGCGATGGTGAGACAGGAGCGCTTTACTGTCCGCACAGAAAAAGCAGAGACGGCCACGAATCGGAGCGCAAAACAGAGATACTTGTTGAGAGCGACCGGCCACGGCGAGCGAGGTTGACCCTGTGTGTTCATTACCTCTGACCACTGTCTTCAGATGCCGGATAGCGGGTCGCTGAATACTCCCTACAGAGCGCCACACAGTCGCACAAGCAGCTCGTAGAAGGGACGTGCACATACCCCAAATCATCGATCGGTCTTATCCCGCCAGTGGCCCTTGGTCTAGGAGATTCGCGACCATAGCGATGACGAGAGTCTGGAAATCAGCAACATCGGAAAGGAGCCCAAGTTTCCTTCATGTAAACGAGTGCGCCGGATTTGGATGGTGTTCAGAACATCGACGAGCAAGGTAACACTGCCTTAGTTGAGTATAATTGAACGATGCAGTAGTGCAACAAAGGTCGGACTGACCTGGCCCCGAAACGCGACACAGCCCAAGTAGGATGGTTCATGATGCATTGCCGTCTTCCGGCATTGCTCACCGGGCTCGGCGGAACAAAAGCCTCTCGAACGGGCAAGTCCCATAGACACGGTTCACGCCCAGGTCAAAAGCATGACCCAAAGTGAAGTCACTTTCTGAGCCTTCCTCAATTCATGAAGACGACTCCGATGAGGCCGACCAACCGGAGTAACGTTCGATAGCAATCGAGATGACAATGACAACGTGAGCGTGTAGATATGCCTGAGGCTTGAGGCTGCCTGAAGTCTCAATCGTAAGAACGAGTCAGCAGAAGGTTCGTTTGAATAAGTCGTCACTCACATGCGCATAGAAAATTACGGCTAGCACCACCAGTTAGCCACAGTTCGCGCACGAAACTCGTTGGGCGTGTCGGCCACCGTGATGAGACAGGAACGCGTCGATTCTTCGCTACCAAGCACATTAATGTAAGTCTATCCAAAGTCTAGCAAGGCATATGAACGCATATCACGACAGGGTATCAGTACGTTCACTCTCCCACGTCTAAGCTCGCGCGCACGCACGAGTACAGTCCCCAAGCTCGCAATCGCCGCGCCCGCGCGCCTCACACGCTCTTCGTCTCCGGGCCCGCCCCGTCCTCGCTCCTCCTCTTCACCACCGCGGGGTGGAACGCCGCTTCGCGCAGCATCTCCGGCGTCCAGTCCGGGCACGGTATACGGAACATCGCGCCCTGGCGCGCGTACGTGATGTCGCCCATCTTGCCTACCGCCCGCAGCTTCGTGGGATCGACGAGCCCGCGCGAGGTGAGCATGTCCCGCCGGATGTGCACGGCCTTGACGAGCCCGAGCACGAGCGTCGTCGTGACGGTGCCCGTCGCGGGGTGCGTGATCTCCTGGCTCGAGAAGAGCGTGCACTCGAGCGCGAAGGCGGATTCGAGCACGCGCGGGGCGGAGACGTGGACCTAGGGGATCGGAGATCAGGGGTAGGTCGACGGTAGGGAGGATGGATAGAGTGCTCACGGATTTCGCTCGGGTCAGGCCGCTGAGGTCCCACTCGCTCACGTCGGTGGGTGCGTCGACGCTGCATGCGTTCGCGTTGTGCACGAAGGGCTCGCTGATCAGGTTGACGGTGAAACCCTTCGTGGCGAGGATATTTGCGGCGGTGTCCTTCAGACCCCGAGACGCGTTCGGGTGGTGAATAATACCGATGGACACCAGTGGCGGACTCCCAGTGACCATGTTATACCAGCTGCAGTGAGGGTTGATGAGCATACGCGTGTAATCTATTAGAAAGCTTCGCCAACCTGAATGGTGCTAGGTTCTCATTGCCGTCCGCAGACACGCTCGACACGAATGCAATCGGTCGCGGTACGACACCACTGATCATCAACTTGTACATCGTGCTGCAGGATACAGCAAAACGTCAGCGTTGAATGGTCCCTGTTGAAACGATGCACGTACACAGGATCCTCCGTCTCGGCATCGACTACCTTCCAGCCTTCCTTCACTCCCTCCATCCAAGCCTTCCCCTCGGGCGTCGCATCCACCGGCTGCCCAAACGACCACTCCGGATTCGGCGGGTGCGTGAAGTGAGCCTCAGAGGCGTGATCGTACGGCGCGAGCTCCGGCGCGTTGGTCTGAGTAGCAGTAGCCGTCGTCATTTTGCGTGTGTGCAGGGGAAGCAGGGAGCTCGATCTTGCAGCCTTGTTCGCGAGGCGCGAGCTTAAATATCTGTACGCGCCCGAGACGGCGCCGATGGCGGCGGACCACATACCGATAGGCGAGGGGCAGCGATGATGCTCGAGTAGGCTTGACGTTGACACGGAAACCAGTCAGCACGCTGGATGATAACTCATAAGCAGCCGCCGGCGACGCTGCGCGCGTTCACACGGGAGCATGGTTTTGCCCTCCCCTCGTACACGGTTTGCGAGATGCGTGCTGTGCCGTGGCGAGCTTGTTAACGAGCGAGGAGCATGCAGGACGAGGAAAGGAGCGGGTTGGGTGAGCGCCGGGTCTGGATTGGCTGCGGAGGAGTGTGTTCACAGGCGCCGGCGGCCGGGAGAGGGCTGCTCGTGCGCTGCTGACTGGAAGCTTACGCGCTTCCACCAATCAGCTCACACCCTGCATGGCTTCCGCCCTGTGCTGCTGTAAGACATGACCTAAAGGCCTGATGTGCCTCGTCGGCCGAGGCTCTAAGTGAGATGATAGTGAGGGCCGACAGGAACTGACAGGAACTGCAATCTTTCGCACCTCGGGTCCCTTTGAGGTGATATCCAAGGCTGACCGTCGGTGCACCATCCGGAGATGGGGGATGAGCATCAGGGCGGAATCAGTTCCGCGAAGAGGGGCGATCGTGGTCCCTAGTACAGCGCTTCTGGAACGGGCGGGAGGAAAGCGCGGGCTTCCCCCACCGAACGATGGTTCTTCTCTTCCCATTCCGCCGGTACACAACCGCAAAGTTGGGTCATCCACACACGCTTTGATCGAGGAGGGGATCCGTTCCAGCATCTGGCTGATATTTTTCGATTTGAGGGCATCGGGCTCCAAGGTTTGAGTGCACAGCACTCTACGACCTGCCAGTTAAACCTTTCCTCGGCGGGTCATCTCTCCGAGAAGCGCCATCTACAGACGCGAACATCCATGGGTCAGCTCGTCCAGCAGCTTACTTTAGGGTACACTCACCAACAGAGTAGTCTTCCCGCTCGCCGTCGGGCCCGTGACGACCGACAACTGGCCCTCCGGGAACATGACCTTGAGATCACGCAGCTCGCGATCGGAGCGACGGTCTCCATTCCCGTTCGTCGTTCTCCCAGCCGTCGACTGATTATCCACCGCAGTCTCCGGGTCGTTCGACGTGGTCGACGAGAGCTGCGACTGCGCCCGCCCTTGGCCAAAGGTCTACGCGACGCGAGGTATAGCCTCCTTTCGGACTCAAAAAACTCCGTCAGGGAAGGTTCTCCTTGCAGGCCTCTGCTGTCCAGGACATTTGTACCGTCGTTAAACGCCGCGCTCCCAGAATGCACCACGACGCACGCTTCGATCGGCGAACATGCAGATATTGTTCACGAATGGCACATATCGGTGTCTGTAGCTCATCGGACAACAGCAACACGGTCAGAAAGAACATCTGAATGTCATGCGATCTATAACCGCCATACGTCAGCGAAGCGTTAAGTGTCTCTCAGGCTGCTCTGTCGAACGTCCTCAAAATCAGACTGTAGACACTCACCACTTCTCAATTGGACGCATATAGTCAGTCGGTCGGTTCACTGGATGTCGACAGCGCAGTTGCATGAGACAGAGAGCTCGAGCGACGAACATCGAATGAGTGCAAAATGAATGCGAGGCAGCGACTTGCAAGCCCACGTCGGGTCGTCCAGTGAGGTTGCGGTCAAGAGAATGCCCTTCACGTGCGAGCTTCGGGGCGCGCCGACCTCCTCCTCGGCGCAACCTCGGCGTGACGACGGCGTCGAATGTCTGTTCACTGGCAACTCGGTCGTACACAAGTACTACTACTGAGAGGCTCTTCCTGTCACCACAGTTCGTGCGCGCAAGTACTCGTCTGTAGTCTAATCTTGGAGCGCTGCGTCGATGTCTTTTCCTAGGCCAGCTACTTAGTAGTCCGTAGGCGGACCCGGAGCGGACCAGTGGACGCCAAATTACCTTCGAGCTGGAGCGCGGGTTCCCTTCAAGCCAAGTGCTCGGACGCCTGTAGAAATCCAACATGTAGCAATGCGCTGCTTTCCTTTAAGCAAGCATCTCGAAGGCAAGGACTTGGACTATCCGCGCCTACAGGTCAGTTGCAACAGCGTTTCTGCTGCACCGCTCGTGCCGCTAGGCGTCGTCCAGCGACAACAATAGCTGTCTCCTTGCCTCGGACATCTCACAGACCCGGTTGATCTCTCCCTTGGACTCCTCGCTGTTGTTGGTCTGTCTCGTGAAACACCCTCAGGCCACGCGGACAACAGCCCAGTGACCGACCGCCGGCGCCCACTTGCTTCTAGTCTCGCATCTCACCAGCTTTCCCGTTCCCGTCAAGTTCCCGCCGACCTCATTCGTCCAAGTCTGAGACCCAAGACGATCCCGACCTCCTAGAGCCTCCTAGCCAGGCTAGCCAGCGTCGAGACATCAAAACTCTGATCGCAACCCGCGAAATTTCGCCCCGGATTGGCTTTGCGTTCGTTGGGGAAGTCCGCAAGCGCCGATGAAACCAGTTTGCGATGGTCGTGGCGACCCGATCGCGTGAGGGGTTTCGATGGGATGTGTGGGCGCGGGGCGGGAGCTTCTTCGTGCGGGGCGTACTTATAGGTGGGCAGGTGCAGTGCTCGTGTCTCATCTTCATCTCTTGTCTTCCTCCACTTCTCGCAAGGTACGGTCCCACCGCATCCTGATGTGTATGCGCATGCGAGTATCCTGATAACCGTCTTCATGCAGTCCTTTTTCGTCGCCGTGCACCGTTTTTTTCGGCTCTTCCAACTAAACCACCACTCCTTCCCCTCTCACACACCCCACCATGCATGCTAGGGCCATCCTGTCTGTCATCGCCGCCGCGGTCGCCGCGATGCCCGCATTCTCCGCCCCGCTCGGCGTGTGAGTGAATCCGCTCTCGTCCTCCAGTCTGATCCCATTCTCCGAACTGACAATTGTTCCTTGCGTGGTAGGAGCGTCGACGGGCTGTTCGACCGTGCTTTCGTCGACGAAGAGCGCCGTAGGAGGCGCCACTAAACCGCGGACGCGCGAACGTGCAGACCCACGCGCATACCGCGCGTGTGGCGGGCCACCGCATTGGGATCCCCATTGCGGCTCGTACTTTCGAGTCGACTCCCGGGAGAGAGGGTCTGCCTCACCATATCTATCGCTGCGTTTGTGGCGTGCTTAACTTGCCTGGGCATACCGTCTGACCCATTTGTCTCACTTGGACTCTAACTTATTCTCGCGTTTGTCGAGAATGTACCACACTCGCTATGTATATTGTCGGTGTAGCCTATCGTATTGCGTCTGCCTCGGTGTGGCGCCTCCTGAGGAGTTGTCCACAGCCGAGTCCACTCAGTTCGTAATCGGTCTGGGATGCTACTACAACGTCTGCACGAACACTCGTGTGGTAGTGTGTAGGCCTTTGCAAGCTTGGTAGACCCCGTCACGTATCACGCAAACGGCCACCACTGCTGGAGATCGACATCGCGTGTCAGGGTCTGATGCGCTCTTTTCCGCTTCTCACTTCGAACACTCGGTCCCTGTCTGTATGCAGGACCACTCCCCATGGAACCGCAACAAAAACGAAGGCCTCCCACCTTCCGTCGCCTCAATCACATTCCACGAAGCACGATTCACGACGAGCCTGGGGCTCGAACCCAGAATCTTTAGCTCCGGAAACTAACGCGTTGCCATTACGCCAGCCCGCCATAAGACAGAGGAAGCCGAGAGTCCGGGGAGATGGTTCCGGCTGCAAATTTGGGGTGAGTGTGGCCCCGGGTGCCGGTGGTCGGTATGATCGTTATCTAGATGAGCACGTGAGGCGAGACTCGCGGACCGAGTCGGCGCTTCCGACTTCGTGCCCACTGCCCTCGTACTTCGAGTTCTTGAGTTAGATGCCGACGTTCATTGCTCTCGATACCTGGCTCCTTCTGTCCTCACTTGGGTACACGACGATTTTCCCTAACGGGCGATAAAACACCATACTTGCAGTTGATGGTGGACCTTGGACTCGTTTGATTCATTCATCAAGTCAGTACTAAACCCTAGCATCGGCATGGTCGTGCATTTTGTTGTCACTGTATCGAGGTTTGTGGTATGTTATTCAGTTCCTCTGACTCGCTTCTCCCAAATTATATGTGCTGAACGTAGCATTCCAGGATTCCCGCTGTTGATGTTTTTTCAGCCTGGCCTGTCTACGGAAGCGTGACCGTTCAGCATATCTATCATCGGTGTTGCGGGCGCACGCATCAACCAGGCGTCACAGTGAGTAGTATCCGCCTACGCATCTGGATTCGGAGATGGGCCGTCACGGTCTCCGCCTTGACCGCTCTGGGTCTTAGTCTCGTATACCGTTGGAGGGAGACAAGTTACTCGACAGTGGCGTGCGTTCTCTGGTGTTTCTGTGCGTCTTAGCACCCGCTTACTGATTATCTTTTAGTGTTTCCGACTGTCAATTTTGCTGGGCTCACCTCGTTCGCCTCGCATTTCAGATCATGACTTCCATACCCTCGACCACCGAGTCGACTTATCCCGTCCGAAGTCGTAGGGGAGGACACATAACAAGGGACATGGTGTTATTCGGCCAACAGCCTCCTGCCGCCGCCTTGCCATGGTGCGCTTCAACCGCAAGTCTGTGTACCTCGGATGGTTAATATTCGTCTAGCAGTCGCGGTCGGGTATCAGGCCTTCAGATTGACCTCTACAAATGCATCATTTTGACTTCGTCTGGACATTATCATGTTAGGTACGACTCGGACACAGAACAGAGCTCAGATAGTATCTAGAAGATCTGCATTCGGGAACAATGACCGAGTGAAGCTAACAACATCCTCTTTTGTTGGCCGGACCTGCCACCTATACGTGTGAAGCGCCTGGAGCCCGTGTGGACGAGCAGTTGTGTCACCAATAGCGGGCTGGAGAACGTCGTCGTCATGGCGGAGGGGTCGCAACTTGAGCGACTGGAGATCAGGGCAATTCCGCGCGACGTGCACGAGGGCGTGCAGCGAGAATTGGTTCGGAGACCATGCCCCGGTCGCGCAGGAGCACAGCTCCAGCGTTCTGAGCTTCCGCCAGCTCTGCGTGATCTGGCGGATGTCATCGTCCCATGCGTCGAAGGTTCCGAAGTCGAGGGAGACCCCACGTAGCTCGGTGAGGGAAAGAATGGGTCGGATGACGGCCAGTAATGATCGGTCCGGGAAGACAGCAGTACGCATCATGTGCCCTGGTTGCATAGTGCTGCGCACTGCGAGCTGACGCAGGTTCGGTAGTATAGCGCTACTGAGAGCACCACTGAGAGTGCTGAACGCTGTGCCTGTATCCCCCCGGTCGTTGAGGTGCAAATGAGCCTGGGACAGGACAGGGAGATTGGCGATTGCTAAGAATGATGCCAAATCTTCCGCGTATCCAGTCATTGACAATGTGTTGAGATTACGGAATGCAGGCGGCTGGACAAATGCCTCGAGGTGGTCGAGTACGCAGATGCGCAAGGCTGTCAGGGCAGGAAGACTGGAGTCGGTGAGTTGGAGGATCACTTGTGAGCTCAACTCCCCGCATCCGGAGAGGTCTAATGATTGAAGTGTGCCGGTTTCGAATGAGAACGACTCGGATGTCACTCCCAGGAAGTTAAAATTCCAAGCTCCCAACAGAGCAAGGTGTTCCAGACGGGGCGATGCAGAGAGGACATCGACCACGACTCTTCGGCGCGCACTGCTATCTAGACCGAAAGTTTCCCATTGCAGATAGACGGCGAGCCGGCGTAGGGATGGTGTGAGGACAGTGTGCAGGGACGCGATAGTCAATGTCTGCAACCACTCTAGTTCTTCTAGACAAGGGAGAATTGGCTGGCTGTTGTTATGTTGGAACAGCGTACGGTAGATTTCGGGATTGATCGGGGTAAATTGCCAACTGCCGCGCTCGACTCTAGACACGGATAGCATGCGACAGCGGTGGACGAAGCGAGCGTAATACTGAAATCGCACCCACTCATTCGGTTCTATGCCGTACTGCAGTATGTAGTGTGCGGCCGGTCAGCAACATTCATGGCCAACACTTTGCAGAGCAACAAGCACAGTACTCACATTGGCGTAGACAGAACGACCGGTGTGTTCCCATATCGCTTGTTTGACCCGGGGCAGAAGTCCGAGCAGTACTACGAACGACGGTATGTCCCTCCATAAGATAGACAACGCCGGTTCTTGAAAGTCTTTGCAGACACGCGCAGAGCGGGCGAGGGCTGCAGCAGCAAACCCGTTGGCAGTGGGGTCTATGTGTAAGCCTGCCGCCGGGTGAAGATCGGACATCGGCTTCGCCTGGGGCTGCAGCTGCTCGAAGACATACAGCAAGATGTCGGGTACGGACAAAGCCCGTTTGGCAGACATTGCGGACCCGCTCAATCTGGCTACAGAGTCGAAAGAAGAGGACTCTGAGTCTGAGGAGAGGACGATTCGGATACGGGCTAGCTCGGCGCACGTGCACACCTAAGGCCTACAGGCTGCTGCCGAACGCTACAAGCTTTCCTCCAAATCCACTTTTGCTTGAACTGCTCGTTGGAGCGACGCGGACGATTGCCTGGCCTCATCGATGAATCCCTCAGGTTGACTGCCTCTGGTTACCGGTATGTATCCGCACCTCCACCGTGACTTCGAGCCCGAGTTATCATGAACGCACGGGAACCAACATGTCTCGCATACCGGTATACCCATTGCACCGCCCGGATTCACACTTGGTGGCGTGGAACTGTTGGCTTCGGAAGTCGTGAGGCTAACCGCGCTCCCACGAAGCGGGTGCGTCGAAACTGGGTCGATAATTGGTCATGCCTAGGTGGGACTTGAGGCCTTGAGGCTTGAGGACTGGTAAAGAGGGACGAGTCATGGCGTTAGCGTGGGATGGGATCGGTGAGCCGGTCGTGGTGTCTTCATGACTGATTCACAGCGAGAACTCCATCCATCCAGGTGCCGCACGGGCAACGCGAAATGTCCAGATCGGCGTGAACGCTACTACAGCCGCCACAGCAGGCTATCGCAGGCAGCGATGGCCGTGTAGTATCGCATTCTCTATCCGCCTGCGGTCTTACCTTTCGCGACTTGTTCTGTGTTATGTAGCAGTAAATGTACGCCGGTGCCCGGGAGTCATACGGCCTAGTGACTAGTTCGAAGTTCTGTGACCTCGCGACTCGGACCTGCCACTGCGAGCTCATGGACGGAATGTGCGGGAACCAGGTTCATTGGATTGGCTGAAGTACTGGCCATGTCACGGCAGCTTCCAATGCTGGGCGAGAGTTCGCGATGCCATGGTCTGACCGCACGCACAGGTTAGTCTATCAGTCCTGTCTGCGATCATCTGCTCATTCTATGTTTTATCTGTAGGAAGGTCGGTATCTGTTCATCCATGTCCAGAGCTTGCGATAGCACGTCTCTGCTTCCTCCGACTCTGTTGTTAGTCCTACAACGTTTCGAGGCTAGCAGTCTCACCCGTGTCCCGTATTGAAGCGTTCAAACTGACGGCTGCAATTTTAGTCTCACGTCGAAGATACTGCTGTGCCGTGCAATGTTGCAGTTCGAGTGGATCATGTCTGTGTTTCCGACACCACTCAGCATGCGATATTTTAGATTGTTCTAAATGCTCTCACTCCGCCTACTCCATTCACCTCAGCCTTTCCCGACAGCAAATGCACTAGCCGGTGAGTATGTTCGTCTTGTGGGTAGATGACCGTGTTCCTGACTGGCCATCTCTAGCATCGCACTGTTCCTTACACAATGATCCAGTCCCACGACACGTTCACGTCCACCTGCATGCACATTTCGCCTCTCCACATACACCCGCCTTTTCTCCGTCGTGTCTGCACGCTTAGAGTGTTGGGATGGCACCGAAGGACGTTACCGCGGCAAACACTGGCACACGCCCCCGCCCCTTGCCCGCTCGTCTCTGCTCGTTCCGCGCCGCCACGGCTGCCTCGTCTACGGTACCTGACCCGACACCTCGTTATCTGGAAGGCTCATCCACTTCACCACTGATGGTCGCTTCGCTTCACCGTTCCCGTGTCGCGTCGCGTTCGTCCATTTGCACTGCATCATTGATTTGCGTTGCAGCGGGTCACAAAGCATTGCGATGCGAGGAAGCGAACGGCGGAGGTGGGACTCGGAAACTGTCGTGCGTGACCGTCGAGATCGATGATTCCGTACTTAGTTGATGCACCCGTACATAGCAAGGATTGCGGCCGTTCACGATTATTTCGGGAGGAACTTATGAACAGGACGTACGTCTTTGCGACGGCTCATGTGTCCGATAGTAAACTGTGCAGTATGCTCCGCTCTGTAAATTCACTGGCATTCAACTTTGGTGATGAGACACCGTACATGAGGACTCGAACAACATTTATACAGTGCAGCAACGGTCTTTTCCAACAACCTGCTATAGCCCAGTAGCGACAACTAGGCGATCGTGATGTGGACGGTGAACACCGTGTCCTTCTCGGACGTGTACTTCACGTCGATCTGGGTGCCCTTCGCGCTCTTCTTCGAGATCTCCTCCAGCTGCTTCCAGAGCATCTCCCCGCGCGCGCCGCTGTTGTAGTACTCGGGCTGGACCTTCATCGCCGTGTCTCCCGGCGCGAGGTCCGGGACGATGTCGCACCACCGCTTGTAGTTGTGCACCCCGAGCGGGACGAGGAACTCCTCGCCATCCGAGCCGCGGAAGCGCAGCACGCCCGACGTGCCGCTGCCGTTCATCGTCAGCGTGCGGATGTCGTCGGCATAGGTCCAGACGCCGCCGTCGGCGTAGTACCACACGGTCTGCTCGACGACAGCGAAGTCCTTGGGGCTCGCGTTGATGATGCGGACGTGGATGGTGTAGGTCATCGTGGCTGCGACGTGCGGCACTGTTAGTACCGGGTGGTCGGTTCGGTGTTCAAGGCTGGTGCTCACCTATTGCGTTGGTTGATCCGGTTGCGATGAACAGGTCGAATGCACTTGGCTGAGAGTGTAGCTACGGTGAGTTGTGAGTTGAGTACGCAAGCATCCCGTTGTTGTCGTGCTTACCGAGGAGGCGGAGGGACTCTTCACTGGGGTCCAACACAATGCTGAGGCGGCGTTATATAGATGTTCGCAGAGTCACTGTCGGTGCTGGCGCATCAGCAAAACTGCGAGTTTGTCTGAAGCAGTCTGAGAGTACTGACTCAGACTCCTCAGACCCGTCAGACTTCGCGTCTGACAACGGGAGATTATTTCTGACATCAGAAGCTATCTCTGATGTCAGACGGCCTTCAGACCATCGCTCAGACCATTTCAGATGGTCGTCAGACTGCTGCTTAGAGCGTAACAGAACGTAATACTAATAGTACATACAATACACTGCAAACTACCAGCTAGTACTCATCGTGCTCTTACCTGTCTGTCCACCCACATACCCACCCTCCCTTCGCCACTGTGCTTGCCGTTTCCGACGATGCTCCACTTGCTGGGCGTCGGGCTATTGTGCCGAGGTTCGGCGAACTGATGCCCACGCCGGGTCGTGGATCCATGGGCAGTCGTGTAGGTGCTCGTGGTTGGCGTGCGGTGCGCGCGCCCTGCCCGTCGCGGCCACCCACGATTGTTCCGTGCCCACCTTACATTCGTCAGTCGTACTCGCCGCCCGCCCGCCCGCTCGCCCGCCCGCTCGCCCGCCCGCTCGCCCGCCCGCCGTCTGCTCGCTCACCCGCTCTCCCGCCGTCTGCTCGCTCGCCCGCTCTCCCGCCGTCTGCTCGCTCGCCTGCTCTCCCGCCGTTTGCTCGCTCGCCCACACGCTCACCGGCCGCATGGTAGAGGGCGGCGCGGCGATGTAGGAGGGCTGTGGCAGGGCGGGAAGGCGGTGGCGTGGCGCGGAGGGCCCAAGCTCGTGACTACATGTTCTGTTATTTTGCGGGGTCGCCTGGCGTGTGCGGTGGGTCCTCGGCGTGTATCGCACGCGCCCGAGAGATGGTAGGGTGGCGATCGGGAAAGCGGCGGCCATGAATAGACGACCCACTCTTCCGCGCGGTCGTCATGGGTACGTGCTGCGTGCTCGGCATGCGTTTGGCGCGTCCGAGAGCTGCAGAGCGCGGGGCGGCGAGGTAGGAGGGCTGAGGCATGGCGAGAAGGCGGTGACGTGGCGGGGAGGGCCCGATCTTGCGACCAGATGTCCCGTTGTCGCGCCGGGACGCATGGGACGCTGGGACAGCGGGGTGGACTGGGAATGTGGTGGCAAACGGACAGACGGCCCTGCTCTTCCGCAGGCCGCCCGTTGACGCGACCGAAAAGAACACAAAAGCCACACAAAAACCCAACCGTGAGGTCGAGCAGTGGTATGCGAGGCCTCTGCGTCTATGAGATGTACGGGGGACTGTACAGTGGTCTAGGTAAGAAGGAGGAGGACGGACAAGACTCCGAACGACGTGGGAGAGCTTCGAAGATGTCGAAGACTGTTCGAAGACGAGGGCTAAGCCTCGAAGGTAGGAGGGGGAGTTTCGACAGACGTGTCGAACGAACGGTGACAAGGAAGGCGAGCGACGGCAGGAGAAGAAGTGTAGAGCCTCTCGGGGCAACTACGAGCTGGCGGACGTACTGGCGAACTGACTGACTGACTTCGAACGTACTGACTGACTGGCGAACTTGCTGACTTCGAACGTACTGGCTGACTGACGAACCTCGCCGGTGCGAGGTGAGATTGAGAGGGTAAGGGGGTCTCTGAGATTCGAGGGGAACAAGTCCCAGAGTATATACAGGAAAATACGGTCCGAAGACCAAGAGAGCCAAGAGAAATAAGAAATGATGAATGAAAGTGATAAGGAAAGTAGCCAATCGGAGAATATCACAACGCTCGACCCGGACCTACTAACACATGAGAGAATCCAACTCGGTCTTCCGCAGGTTCCGCATAACGGGCGACCGTCCCCGAACGGCGAAGGTCATAACCGGATCCGGTGACAGTCCTCGAAGATATGAGACAGCTGCAGGAGTTCGCCTGACTTACACGAACATGCCGCACCTCGACCCAACTTCCGAAGCTTATGCTGCCCGCTACTACCGCCTCCTAGAGGTCCTCAAGACCGAGGGACTTGTCGAGCCGCGATACGATGCCAACAGTCCCGGAGAGTGGCTGGCTTGGGCTCACGGAGTCCGTTGGATGATCGTACGTGCCTCCGAACTTAGACTATCGTTCGAACCATCGAACCGACCTTCGAACAGCGATTCTTGTTCGAGTCCCGTAGCCGGGCCATCCTGCTGGCGAACGATACGCTTCCTGCTCCTAGGTCGTTCCCCGAGATCGACGAGTTGATGCGTTACCTCGACGAGGTCTTTCACCGCGATGGCAACCAGGGAGACATCCTAGGTTCGCCCTACCCTACGATCGCGTGGTCCGAGACCTTGGTACTGCTCGAACAAGTCAACCAGGCCGAGCGTCGTCCCCTCGCGAACCCGCAGTATCAGCGCGAGTCGTTGATCCTGTCCGACTTTCGCCAGCTGCCCGATAACCTCGAGGCCATGGGTCGAGCAATTCACAACATCGCAGTCGACCAGCGCCGCACGCACGGCACCCTCGTTGGGTTGCTCGAAAGCCTACTCGAGCGCGTCAACACTGACCGTGGCGCCGACACCGGTCCGTCTGTTCGTAGGGGTAGAGGTGGAGGTCACGGGTGTGGTGGTCGAGGACATAGATACGAGAGTTGCCGGGGGCGTCACTAGCTAGGTTGACGTAGCCATGTACTTGCTCCGGAGTCCTACCAATGTAGCGACGCTTCTAAACCGCTCGCCTCTGCCGCTAAGGGTTCCGAACATCGACGCTTGAGCTTCGAACATCGGGCGGTTCCCTCGAACTGACGGGCAGTGCGTCGACCGTTCTGACTTAGTGTACCGTTGTATCGACCGTAAATGGCGTTTTCGGTGGGTAGGTGAGCTAAGGGCTCATCACCGTTGTTTCAACTTGTTTGTGCCAAGACCGCGGCACACTTCAGATGCGTGCGAGACGTGTGGCGGGCAGCCGGAGGGCGGTAGTAAGCGAGGAGAGATGTGGGGGTGGGGAGGGCAGTACGAAGTGAATGGACGCCCCCGCTGTGATGCGGGGTCGTCTTGTGTTCGTGCTCGGCATGTGTTCGGTGCGTCCGCAAGGCGTAGAGGGCGGGGTGGCGCGATGGTGGAGGTATGGTTTATAACGAAGGCGGTGACGTGGCGGCGGGCATAGAGCACGAGGTGATGAACTCACTCTTGCGCGGGGTCGTCTGACGTGCGGTATACAACCTCGGAATGCTTTTGGTGCGTCCGAGACGAGGTAGGCAGCCCACCTACAGCACTGCTGTGGGCGCGCAAAACCGACGTATAGGGGTGCATGTCGGTGAAGCATGGCGGGGTTTTTTCGAGTGTGACTCAGCCAGCATCTGCCAGTATGAGCCGGCGGCGGGTAGCGGGCGACAGGTGACAGTACATGAATGACAGGGCAACGAGGGAGAGTGAGTGGAAAGGGAACTTACTCATTCTGTCTCAGCCCTGCTTCCTCCGAACGCTGTCCACCCGACGCGCGACACTGTTGGGCATATAATCTGGATCGCGCGGCCTCTCCCCGCAATGTTCTGCTCATCTGCATGCAGTAGGCCAATGCACTGCGATTCTGTGGGCTGCCCGAGGGTCGTGTATGTAGATGTAAAAGAGTGATGAGGCAGTGAGAAGGGAGGCGAGCGAGGCATGGCGGAGGTGGGAGGCGTGGCCCTCGCGATGGTGTCCACTCGCTGTGCATCGTAGCCGCACATTGTGGCTGCGGGCAAGCCGGCGCTTGTGCACCCTTCCGGACGCATCGCGCGTCGCGACAGGCCCTTCTGCAGCCGCTGCGTGTTCAGCGACGAACAGCGCAGTGCAACAAGTCAGGAGGTGGGGAATTGAAAGGCGAGTAACACGACAGAGAGGCGAGGGAACGATGACGTGGCGACTCTGGCGAGGTGCCAGCGTGGCGCAGTTTAGGGCAGGCGCCTAGTGGACTTGGGGAGATTCGATGTGGGTGGCTTGAGGTCGCGCCTGGAGGGTCTGACGGGTCTGACGAGTCTGAGTGGACTGCGTCGCTCTGAGGGAACGAGCACGGAACGAGCAGACGGAGAGGGACGAATGGCGCAGCCATAGACGCCCGATTGCGTCAGATGCGATAGAGCTCTCAGGCACCGGATCAGACGCCTCAGATCCCTCAGGCGCCCTCAGAACCCGCGCAGATTTGCTGATGTGGGCTATAGCAGGTTCTTGGAAGAGACCGTTGCTGCACTGTATAAATGTTCCGCGAATCCTCATGTACGGCGTCTCATCACCATTGAAGGCCAGTCAAGTTACGGAGCGGGGTCCGGGGCATCCGTAAAGCAGACCGTGACATCTCAGTGTAGTATGTATTGCCTTCTGTATTCGCTTGCGGTCTTAGCTTCCGCGCGAACTGTTCTATTCCGTGTAAGCAGCAACCATACGCCTATGCCCAGGAGCTACTTAAGTCGTACAAGTGCACATGTGAGGCAGACTCTGAGCCGGAGTCTGGGACATGACGCTGTATGGCATATCGGTCGTGAATGGTAGCATCGATTCCCATGCCGTTTCCTGGATACCGCTCCCATGTCACTAGAAGCGACGACCAGTTCGAGCTTGCAGTACATAAATGCCGCGCCGCTGGATGCGCCTAATACCAGCCTGCGGCAATTGAAACGATTTTATGTCTCGTCATGGCCAATCCATGAGCTTTGCCGACGAGCGCCAATCGCCACTAGCTACCATGAATATTAATTAGGGGAAGTTGAACGTTGAACTGTCGACTCGTTCTGCGTTCTACCATCTTCTACGTGTCTGATATGTCCGTCAGTCGCGCATTGTCCGTGCCGGAAATTCTGCTGCACGTCTTCGAACAGCTAAAGCCTGACGTGAAGAATTTGGACCAAGAGCGTGAAGGGATTTGCGCTGTTTCTCTTGCTCGATCCGCCAGTGTCTGCAAGCACTTCCGTGAACCTGCTTCGCGGGTTCTGTGGAGGGAGATACCAACTTTCGCGGTACTCGTCAAGCTACTGTCATCCAGTGTAAAGACGGTGCCTGTCTACGTGAGTACTGCGAATATTTTTTGACCGTGATCGTAGGGTTGTTTCGCGTCGAATTCTGAACTGCTTGTTTAGGTCCTACATCGCAACATACAGGCGGACGAATGGGAACGGTTTAAGTACTACGCCCGCTTTGTTCGTTGCTGCCGAGCACAGACCTGGGAATTTGACCCCGAGGTACGCGCTCCTGTAGACCCTACAGTCTACCACCATCTCTCTATCCAAAGTGCGGGCCAGCCCATACTTCCAAACCTCGAAGTGCTCGAATGGTCGCAGGACTCAGCACTCATCACGTCCCTGCTTTTTCTACTCCACCCATCCGTGCGCTGGCTTTCCATCTTCATGCGGGACAACCCCTACGAGCGCCGGTATGAGTCCGATGATCGGACCCGCCATGCGCTGCAGATGCTGCTGAACGGTATCTATATCGCGTCCCCGCGTTTGGGGCACCTTGCTTTGCGGGGAATGCCATGTTTCGAGAACGTGTTCCCCAAGATTCCGTCGTCGCCGTCGTCATCCCCGGTCGACCGTTCATTGGACATATCAAGGTTCTGGCAACTGAACACGAAATTAATCAACAAACTCGTCCGCGTTCGTTTCCTCACGACTCTCACCGTACGGATACTATATGGCCTTCCGGAGACGCGCGAGCGCCCCGTGCTCAAGGCTCTAAAGACGTTGGTGGTCAATGAATCGGAAGCGGCTGCCTGCGCTTCATTCCTCGCCGCAGTCGCTCTCCCTAGACTCGGAACGCTTCACTTGCACCTGGAGGACGCGCGTACCGCCGCTACGCTGTGGCCCAAGGTGGCCGAGACGCTGCCGCACCTGCACACGTTGGTAGTGAGCTCGAGGAAAACGGGCTCCACTTCCAATCGACCCTCTGCGCGTCCGACACGCTCAGTCATAGCCGTCATCCAGCCCTTGCTCGCTCTTGGCAACCTCCGCAAGGTCGAGATCGAACTCGGCGCGTGGGCCCTGGACACGTCAGACGACGACATCCGTCAGATCACCCAGAGCTGGCCGAAGCTCAGGGAGCTCAAGCTGCGGCACCGCCCGTCTTCCGTTCGACCTTCGTTGCATGCCCTCAGCTTCGCTGCGCAACACTGCGCCGACCTGGAGTCGCTGACGTTGCCACCTGTCTATCATGACGGTGATGTGCCTACCAGCGATTCGGCGCCTCTCCATCCGCATGGTCTCCAGGAGTTGCACGTCGATGGCTGGACGGTCAAGGCGGAGGCGAAAGACTTCACTTCCCATATCGCTGCGTTGTTCCCGCACGCCAAAATGACTGGAGTCATGAATTGATACGTCCATCGCTGCGATGCAGTGCGCGGTACGGTGTCGTATCCTGAGCAGGCAGGCGATTGCGCATGTTACTGGTCATTACTGTAAGTAAGGAAATAATCATACTTGGCTCGTCCGTCGGACCTTTGCTACTTAAGTTACTCGGTTTGTGCTGAGGCTTGGATGTCCAATGAAGCGCTCAAGAGTCGGATCCACGTGCATGACGCGTCTGTCCACTGCTTCACCGCAACGCTCAGCCTTTTTGTACAGTTGCCTCCGTACTGCCATCGCCACTTAGGTGTCTGCTTCTTTCGTCAACAAGAGCTGTCGAGACGGCCGTACG
>NW_025955450.1:0-26805 GCF_022376445.1 Fomitopsis serialis | reverse complement strand
CGTAGCGTAGCCGTAGACGACTCGTAGGACTTCATGATCTGCAGGAGACGTTAACAACTTCGTGCCGTGTTTACATGGCAAGAAGTGGCGAACCTCAACATCACCGGCAGATTGTTCCACGCGGAGGAGCGTGGAATGCAGCGTGTCCAGTGAGCCCAACCGTTGCTTCAGCAGCGCCTCCAGTTGCTTCTGGCACGTAAGTGGCTGAGCGCGATCTCCTTCCTCTTCTGCCGGAGTGCTGTCGTGATCTGCTCTGCCCGTCTGAGACGCAGGCACCGACGTCAGAAACAGGGAGAGGTTTGAAGCTGAAGACTCAACTGGCTGATCTTCGACTGTATGCTATCGACCTGAGCCTGCAGTTTGTCTACCGCGGCCTTCAGTTCCAGCACACCAGCATCGACGGCGGTGATCTCAGCTTGCTCAGCTAAGTCGGGCTCGATGAACTTGATGACCTAGAGCGTATTGTCAGTCGCGCTGGCCACTTCGAGAATAGTGTTGAACGCACCCCTCCTTGCGTGACTAGACTTTTCTTGTCACGCTCAAGGTACCTCAGCAGAACACGGATATCCAGCTCTGACAAGACGACGCCGTCCAGTGCATGTTCCTCAAATTCTCTCCGGAAGCTCTCCGCGTTGTACAATGAATCGGCCAGAGACAGGCACCCTTGCTTCGCTGCCTGAGTAGAACGTTGTCGGCGGCCCTCTCGAGTAAGCTCAGCAAGACGTAGTCGCCTTTCACTCTCTTCCACTGCTCGCTATAGCTGATGTTGCCGAGTGCACCATCGTCGGAACTCACGACGTTAAGTTGCTTTCAGCGCCCACCATAGCGGCTTGCCCACGACGTAGGAGGCTATGCGGTATGGCAGCCAGCCAGGGTCATAGATAGATTTCGTCGAATTGAGGAAGTCGGAAAGAGGAAAGTACGTTCTACTCGTGCAGAGCTCGGCCTACGCTAGCACATCAATGATGAGCGACGTCATACGGGCTAGATGTTGATGACATACTACGACTGTAGGCAGACCCAAAGGCTTTCCAACACCCTCATACCGAAAGTTATCCGCTAACGTAGACCCGCTAGCACGTAGGACGAGTCGGTCGGGGTGCGTGGACTTGGAGTCCGACTCTGCCAGCCAACCCTTCAGCACGATGACCTCTAGCGTTCGCCGCCACCACTCGATATTTGAGGCATAAGACGTGGGATTTGATTGTTTCTGGCGGGAGAAGTCGGAGTATAACGTCTTCAGGCGAGATGCTGATGATGAGGCATATGTTGGTAGGCTAGACAATTGCGATGGAGGGATCATGAATGGTCGTCGAGCCGTCAGAGAGCCTGAGTGCAACTGGCCGCGCACTGGCACTGCGGCGCACATGCTCAAAGCCACATGCGCGTAGATCCGATCGTGTGCGGACTCGGAAGCAGCCGCGCCCGCGCCTCCGCCTCGTCTTGGAGTCGACTTCTCGACCATGGCTTTCAAGAACACTCAATCAGGACGTAGCATATCACCAAGATCCATTCTGCGAGGGCGATAATACAGTAAGGAGCGTGGCATACATTCCGATAACGAGACAGCAAAAGTAACGACAGTGCTAACGAGCTACAAGTTAACAGGGATAGCGCGGTGACGGGAATATGTACAACGAGAACAATACTGGAAAACAGGACTACAACGAGAGTGAGGTTTTACAAAGCGTGACATGATACATGCAGCGACAGGCCCATTGCAGAGCACGACAAAGATCCTTTCTTCGACGGAACCAACTAGAAAAGCGAGAGCAACGGACCGTAACAGACGACTATGCACGAGAGCGATGGGCAAATAACGGTGATGAGAAAATAACGGCGATGAGCAAATAACGTTGACGAGCAAATAACGGCGACGAGATCGGTGAGTAACATTGATGCAAAGCTGAGACAACTTCTTTAACGGCGACGGGATGACCCCGAAGACTTGCGAGGGGTTGAGATTACTGGAGCGTATGGCGGCGGGTGGATCACTGCGCCTTCGGGGTCGACGAAGAGGAGGTTAGCCGGAATTGGCACGGCCGGCGTACAACGCCTGGCTGCCATTTGTCGTGCCTTCTCCGCGCGAGCAGCATCCTCCGCGGCCCTTTCAGCATCAGCCTGAACCCCCTCGCGCGACCTCGCGAGTGGAGCCTGGGAGCTACTGACGCTCGAGCTCGAAGGAGAGCTCGTATATGTACTCTCCGGAGGCGAGGGCTGGGAAGAAGCAGACTTCGGCACCAGTTCTTTGTGCGGTCCCTGGCCAAGGTACATGGCAGGGCCCGGGCGTGTCTTCGAGTACTGGCGTTTCTCTTTTGGGGGACGCTGAGCAGGCTCGGTATAGACTGGCGGACCCTCGTAACGAGGCGGCATGTTCTTCACGGCCTGAACTGCTCTCGCGAGCGGATTGTCCTTGTGTCCTTCGGTGGTGTCTGGCTCCTGTGGGTAGTAGTTGGCGGAGGCCTGCCCATAGTAGCTGGTGATGTTAACAGTGCTCGGGCCATACGAATGCGTGACCTTGGACGGGTCGAAGGGGCCAGCCACGCCATGATCGTAGGTGTCAGCGCCGGACTCGTAGGAATTGTCGGCGCTCGAGGGGTACGAACCCAGAGCATCGTTCTCGTACGTCCCAGAGGTGCTGGGATACGTGAGATAGACGTTCGGATCTGCGTCGTAGGAGTAGGCGGCGCTTTGGTCCCCGTCGTAGAAGTACGGAGCGTTGACATCCGCGGCACCGGTGTCGAAGGACGGGGCGGCACCGATGGTGAAGGGCTCGATAGTGCTGAAGTCATAAGACTCGGTGGTGTCAAGATCGTACGAGTTGGGGACACCGGAATCCTGCGAACCGGCATTGCTGAGGTCGTAGTAACTGACCGCGCCGGACGAATAGGTGCTGGCGGTCCTTGCGGCACCAGCGCTATGCGCAGTGGCAGAGGTGTTCAAGGCGCTCTCTACTTGGGCCTGCGGAGCACTGACGCTCCTTGTGGCGGTAGCGTCACGTATGACTGCTCTTCTCGTTGCGGTAGTTGGCGGTGCGCCCAGGCCGATTTCCTGTGCTTTAGGGGGGCCATGACTCGACACGATCGGGTGAGGAAGGGGTACCGGGCTCGTCGACGTCCAATTCTTCGGGGGTGCCTGCGGGAAAGTAGACTTCGGCCGAGGCGGCTCTCCAAGGGACACGCTCTACAAGATCAACGCAGGGTCAATAACAGTGGCACAAGACCGTGACGAGCACACGCACACGATTGGACACTGGTCGACTCGGAGGCCTCACACTTGGTGCACGCCTAGGAGACGAGGGTCCGGAAATGGCTGAGAGGGCGGGGGTAGGAGGCGGGGACGATTCGGTTGGACTAGGAGGGACGGACTCAACATCCTGCGAGTCGTCATCGGGCTCGGGCGACGGCGAACTCTCCCCTGCGTGCAGGCTAGTATGGATGCTGTCTGACTCCGACATGATCCCCTGCGCGATGAGGAAATCTGTAGCGGGAACGCGAACATCAGCGGAAAACGAGGTCGAGATGCTACGAAGACGACGTACTGCGCGTCCGGTAACGGAAGATGAACGTCGCATAGGTGCCCGGGTCTTTCTTGTCCCATGGCTTGACCTGCCACGTCGTGGGCATCTGAACGTGGCCCATCTCCTCGCCACCGTAGCTAGGATAGGGTCAGCCAAAATAAGCTTGCATTGTAGGCCACATACCCTATCCCGACCGGATCTTCCGCGCCTACTGAGCGCTGACCGCCGAGTGGTGGCCTCGGCACGATTGGTGCATTCTTGCTGTGCTTGCCGACAATGGCCACACGCTTAATCTTGACGACGATTGTACCCAACTCCTTAGGGTCGGTGTCCGTCGGAACGGCCCCAATATAGACTATGTACAGGTCGGCATGCGTACAATAGAAGTGGGATTTACTCACGCTCCGGGACCCTCTGGAACATGAAGGGCCTCACCGTGGTGAGACCCACTCGGATGTTCGAACGCTCAGCATGGCCTGTGCCCATAAGGAAGTGTCCGGGAACGGTGTAGCCGTCGAGCTTGATGAAGGTGGCGGTGGGGATGGACCAGCCGTGGTCCTGCCAATGAACAGAGAATTTCTGCAGCACAATTGAGTCCAAGTTGGGACGTAACAATGATCGCCGCTTACTGCTCCTTCTTCGCTTGGGATCCAACACGTCACTCTTCGATTGTGTTGATCGACAGCGATGTCAAACTCGCGGAGCTCGTGTCCAGGGACAGTTATCCACGCTGAATAGCCATCGAGATACATGGTGGTGACAGACAGGGGGGATGTGATGTGCTTTGACTGTGTTCCTGGAGGGTTAAATACGAGGACGGTTGCTATGCTGGCGCTTTTGTTGTATTCTAGGACCAGCGTGATCCGCGTCATGATCAAAGCGTCCTCGCCAAGTGTGGCGGCGTGCACTCACTGCTATACGCCCCAACGGGAAGACCGCCTTCCAGCCGCTCAATAAAACCTCTGTGTCTTGAGTTAGTAGAACTTTACTGTGGCGGAGAGATCAGAGTAGTGCGAGTAAGAGTGAGCGAGCAGTCGCGCGTAGAAGTTGAACACAGGCCACCAAGCCACAGGCGCGTAACAAGTGCAACGCGCCCACGTGACTTTGTGGGTCCACATCTGCGCCCAAAGTAGGAAAGTAGTGAGCGCCCGAAGTAGCGGCTCGGCTCGCAACGAGTCCTTTTTCTGGTTGTCCGTTGTTCCCTTCAAGGACTGGTCTGCAGATCCACGCGTTTCTCCGTGATCCGGCAACGAGGTTGGTACAGCCCCTTGTCTGAAGTTTCTGGGGCTCAGCCCCTATTGCTACGCCCGGAAACACCGGTACATTGCCTGATCGATGAGTTTCTGTAAGGGCTCAGGTCGTCATTGCGTGGAACAGAAAATATGAGGAGTCCTCGCCCTGGAGAGTTGGATGAGGACGTAGTGTTCCTGAACCAATTCGAGGCATCTTTAGTCCGGGTTCATATGGCCAGACCAATCTCCGAGTAAGAGAACCCAACCACTCGATCGGCCGTAGGCTTTATCGATCAACCATATTCCCCGCCGGTGCACTGACGGACCACAAGCTGGCCTGCAGAAGCAGTATCGAAATCACGCTCCCTAGTACGCTAGAACGACTGTCCGCAGCCACGTCGCCGAGAGGCGGATACTTTCAAGTTGATGCTATGCTCAGTCCACCGACTGCGTCCGGTTCATTATGGTAACCCATGGTATCAAACTCAAACCGTCACGTCAACGCCACACTCGAGATTCTCGAAGACGGTGTGTGCTGTTTAGTGGGACTGCGCCACTGCCCGAGGCTGCTGAACCGGCTTGTTCGAGCACTTCGACACATAGGTAAGTGCACATTATATTCAGACTGGCAGATCCGACGAGTTCGCCAGCTCATGTTCTCCATCGCTGTCCATGTGTGTAAGTGGAATAGGGCCGTCTTTGATGAGCCCGTTGCCCGATGACTACAGATTCCGTTTGTAAAGTTATGTGGCGCCGAGTACCACTGAGGCAGTGTCATAACGGTGCTCGCCGTCGCAAGCATACAGATTTCGGTATTCTCGTACACATGCAAGATGGCAGAGCAATCTCTTCATATATTCATTCTACAAGGTAAACATCGCGACTACCACTATACATCGAGCCTTAGCAGACAGCAAGATCTGTCGAAACCACCAGGTGACCGTTCTATCTACATGGCGTATCGCCGCCAGAAGGACCGGCCAAAGAGTGGACCGTGGAGGTTGCTCTGAGGCTGCTGAGAGATGGAGAATCGTCATGGGGGAGACGATCCAACATGTGGTATACCAGCGCCTGTGTAGTTGTTAAAAGATGAGGGGCAAAACGCCGACGTGGCTGATTTATGCGGACGGACTGCTTTAGGGCAGGTTTGGTCAGATCAGACGCCCGGTGACGGGGGCGCCTGCCAGTGTGTCGCGCAGCAAACTCAGACGATGTTGAACACATACACGATCTGGTTGGTCTGCTGATAGTATTCTGGACATGGGCAATGAGCTCGCGCTTCACATGGTGGTCTTCTACTGTAAACCTTGCAGCATTGGTATACCGCCAGAACCTGGGTTCAGACCCCCACATGTGGCGCCGACGGAAGACGTCCGAGGACAAGAATAAGTGCCACCTGCCTGGGACCACTGCCAGTTCCACGACTTCTTGTGAAGTCATTCCAGCGCCAAGAGTGGGAAACTTAGTCAGGAGGGCCTGTGTAAGGTGTCAGTGGAAGAGGCGATGGTCTAAGACCCAGTGCGCCATCTTGCTCATTCGCAGCGGTCACTGGTGCGCCCCTTCTCTCGGGCCATCCCCTGCGGAGGATCCAATCCGATCGAGGCCGAGATAGAGCGTCATGCCGTCCTGGAGGGCCTATATAGTATATAGTCGACGTCGTCCTCAGTATGTCCTTTCTCAGGTCTTTCCTCAGGCGCTTCACCACCAGACCAGTCGTCTCCAATCCGCGTCCCATCATGTCCATCACTCTCAACGACGGCACCAAGATCCCTAGCCTGGGGTTCGGCACTGGCACTGCGCTATACGCGAAGGACGCGGAGGACACAGTCCGCCAGGCCATCCAGACCGGCGTCGTTCACCTCGATGGTGCTCAGATGTACAACAACGAGGAGTCCCTCGGCGCCGGCATCGTCTCCTCGGGGAAGCCTCGCTCGTCGCTCTACATCACGACCAAGCTTAACGTCATCCCCGCTGGCCAGACGGTCCGCGACACACTCGTCGAGTCTCTGAAGAAGCTGCAGACGGAATACGTCGACCTCTTCCTTGTCCACTTCCCGAACAACCACGAAACGCCTCTCCCTGAGATCTGGGCGCAGTTCGAGGAGATCCAAAAGGAGGGCTTGGCGAAGTCGATAGGTGTCTCCAACTTCCGCGTGAAGGATTTCGAGGAGATCCTGCCCACGGCGAAGGTCATCCCGGCGGTGAACCAGGTGAGTGCTAGCGCTGATCCCCAATCCGATCCCGCTGATGCGCTCCACAGATCGAGTACCATCCTTACGTCTACAAGGCCGATCAGCCTGTGATCGAGTTCATGAAGAAGTACAACATCACCCCGACGTCATACGGTGGCTTGACGCCCATCGTGCGTTTCAAGGGTGGTCCAGTCGACCCGGTGCTCAAGTCTGCCGCCGCACGGCTCAGCAAGGAGGCGGGCACGACGGTCACGGAAGGACAGGTCTTGCAGCTCTGGTTGAAAGCGAAGGGCGTCGTCACCATCACGTTCGTGTGATTTTTTTGATTTATGAGTGAGAAGCGTGCTGACTCGGGTGCGCTCGTAGAACGAGTTCGAAAGCGTCCCGTGTCAAGGAGTACCTGGCTGCGGAGGCGCTTCCTGGCCTCACTCCTGAGGAGATCAAGGCTATCGATACGGAGGGCTCGAAGGTTCACCACCGTGTCTTCGTGAGTGTCTTGGTCCGCAGTCATGATGTTCATAGTACGCTCATGCGCAATATAGGCCACGTTCTTCGACTCGTGAAGGATCTACGGAAGGGAAGTATCGCTGAAGATTTGTACGCTAGCTATCATGTATCATCAACGAGTCGAATGATAGATGACATCGCCTCACTGTCCGTTCGCCCGTTTTGTGTGCGAGTTTCTTGACAGCTGTCCTCGTCTATTAGGGCGCACTGTACCGGGAGTCTAGTGGCGTATATCACACATCGCACCCCGCGCGAGTAAGGTCATCACTCGCCAGCGAATGCGTGAACTCAGTAGCAACTGGCTGATACCCTTCTAGTTCGAGGTGGTTGGCCTGTATGATTAAAAGCAGCAACACCTAACAAGTCGTCAAAATTTCGAGCACTCATGACCTTGTCTTTACGTTCACATCGTCATTGCAAGCAGTCACGATGCGTACAACAGTTTAGGAATACAACGTAACGGCTGCCCATCGCGCTACATCCGCTCAGTCGAGCTCATCTATCTCCAAGCCGCGCTCGAACAGCTCGCCGTCCAAGTCGTCCTCTCGGGCGGACCACTCATAGTCGCTCCGGCCCCGATGCCAGTTCCCCGCCCGCATCTTCTTCGGCTTCGGCAGAGGGTTCGGTTTCGGCTTCGGGGATCCCGCCGGCGTGTTTGGCGGAGGCGGAGGGGGCGGAGGGGGACTCCCACGGCTCCGAGCGACAAGGTCGTCGTAGTAGCCGCGCTCGAACAGCTCGCCGTCCAAGTCGTACTCTCGGGCGGACCACTCATAGTCGCTCCGGCCCCGATGCCAGTTCCCCGCCCGCATCTTCTTCGGCTTCGGCAGAGGGTTCGGTTTCGGCTTCGGGGATCCCGCCGGCGTGTTTGGCGGAGGCGGAGGGGGCGGAGGGGGACTCCCACGGCTCCGAGCGACAAGGTCGTCGTAGTAGCCGCGCTCGAACAGCTCGCCGTCCAAGTCGTACTCTCGGGCGGACCACTCATAGTCGCTCCGGCCCCGATGCCAGTTCCCCGCCCGCATCTTCTTCGGCAGAGGCAGAGGCTTCGGTTTCGGCTTTGGGGATCCCGCCGGCGTGTTTGGCGGAGGGGGCGGGGGCGGAGGGGGGCTCCCCCGGCTCCGAGCGACAAGGTCGTCGTAGTAGTAGCCGCGCTCCACGAGTTCGTCTTGAAACTCCCGCTGGAATAGCGAGGCATCCTCAGTCGAGCGACTGTTACCGCACGGTCAGCCGTGGATTAATGTTATAAATGACGAGAGAGGCTCACATGGTGACTGGGCGAGCAAGTGCGGGAGCTGTCGTCGCCGCCAGTAGGATGGCAGAGGCAAGCGCAGAGTAACGCATGGTGTTCTGTATGCAGTACTTGGGGTCGTTACGAAGTTTTCCGTTGGAAGAAACGTGGGTCGTCAAAGAAGAAAGAGCAAGGCTAGACGGTGTGAGAGGTAAATGCAATATTCAAACTGTCACTGTCGCTGGACACTTACTTGCCGGCAACCTACTCGTTGAGCTCAGAAGGAAAGGAGAAGAGGAGCTGAGGAATGCGGTAGACATAGCTCTCCTTTTATACGCTGGGATGCCTGGCCTTGCCACAGACTTGACATCACTGCAGCGACCTGCAGAGATCCTTGTCTGTCGTTGTGGTCAACTCGGACCGTTATGCCTGACGATGGATCGCATTTGGATGATTGTTTAAGCGTACGGATGCTAATTTGCGACGCAGCCTGGGCTCTGGCGCACATGTATACCGTGCCAAGTTGCATGATGAGGCTGTTGCCGAGGGGAGCAGATTTCACAATCAACTGACACCGCTGCTGAGCAAGCCGCAACAGTGATGCAAGACTCAAACGACGTTACCTTAGACTCGGCTGCTATGTTCCTGAGACGAGAGCATTCTAGTGAGTCGCGGTGGCAATCCGATATAATGGGAGAGTGGATCGCAGCCATCGGGTAGCCACCATGGAGTTTTGCTGCGCTGATCTCTGGCGAAGTATGCAGACCACCCCAGATTATTATAAGGATGGCGAGGCACGACGCGGTCTATAGACTCATCCGGGATTTGCGATATGTACATCGTTGAGCCAGTAGCAGCGGGAATTGTTGCTGACTGGCAGAAGAGATCAGGAAGAGATGCTCGAGATTTTCAATCAAGTCAGCGCGACGATCATACGAAGCGGTCTTGATTTCATACTGTAGGGATCGCTGTCATCATCCCACGCCAATGACTGGTAGAGGGTAGACGGACCGATACGGCCGTGGCGGTGATCGAGTGCCCTGGCGCATAAGTTACATACTTGTGGTCCCATCTTGATGGGAACTTGGCAAGACCGACCGCCTGAGTGCACCTTTCTGATGTGGGGCCCATCGTCTGTGAAACAGCTGTGAACTTGGCTGTAACTATCATGTCTGAGTCCTCCGATGAGACATCTTTGCACCCGGACCGGACAGGTGCCGGAGTGGTAGCGCTCGTCTTGCCTCCGAAGTACTACGTCCATCCTCCGCCTCCTCCCTCCCCTCTCCCTGTCCGTGGCTAGAGCCCATTCTACTTGCGCTGTCTCACGATGGCCTCAACAGGGTCCTTCTTCCCTCGTATCGAGTCTGTCTTCTATGCTGTCTTCGACAGCCGCCAGGGTCCCAAAGTCGTCTACCAAGTACCTGAAGGCCTCATATCAATCGGCCCTACGACAGCCCTTGGGACCAATACTCTCGGTCCCCTCACCCCTGCGTCACCGTCGCCAACCCTCGCGGACAGCCCGTCCGTATCGCGCTTCGACTCTCGCCATCTCCTCAGCCCCCAGAAACGTTCTGTCTCGTCTAACCGCTGCCTGTTTCACTTCGATGACATCTCGAAATATGTCATGCCGCCTAGCGCTCTTTGCGGAAGGCTCGTAATCTGTGCGACCAGGGGGCACAGGATCATCGGCTTTCCTGTCGAGCTTCAGGGTGCCTACGACCGCAACTACTTTCGGTATAACCTGTGCTTCGTCTTTGAACGCAATGCGGACTTGAGCTGCTACGAGCCTATTGTTCGTAAAGTCAGTCGAGTTCTGACTGCGTGCGAGGTACGTCTGTCCACCCCGTCGCTGAAGGAGGATAGCAGGGTCACAAACGCGTCCTCATAGCTGGAATCACGCTTCCTTTCTGAACCAGACAGTTCTCCGTCAATTTATGCTGTTCTGGAACAGCTCTACGAGGACCTGAACTCGTACTCAGAGACATCTATACCCCTGGACAAGTTCAACTCCATCGAGTTGAAGATCTTCCCATTTTATCCAAATCCGCCGCAGGTCAAGGACTGGGCGGTTCCTTTGGCTCTGATTGACATTCGAAAGCGAATTGAACCGAATTGGGACTTGACCATGATGAGGGTGAGTGTGTGTTGATCGTCGTGGATGCCATTATGGAAGGACATAAGAGCAGGTCTGTCAATACATCGACGGGACCAATCATGTTAGCCGCATCGCACGACTGGCAGAATGCGACATCGATCTCACTCGGCAGGCCATCGCGCATCTACTGTGCGTCAAGTCTTTGTCGTTTACGTGGCATAGTTACTGAGCGGAGCAATTATGTTAGGTACTACCAGGTAATAATGATGATAGATATCTTCCAATATTCCAACATGTATACTTTGTGCACCACAATTCAGTGGCTCGCAGACGAGACCCATGTAAGGGACGAGTGTGGTCCGTACGCGACAAAGCCAGGTCTGTCGGGATGAACCGCTAAGGCGAACGCTCTAATCAGAATAGGACTGCAGGGCAACGCATAACGGACTGGCCAAAATTACTGCACCTCTACTCACGCCTGAAACCAGGCAAGACGGTATACGAGTGGATGGAAGAGTACGACGTGCAGTCATACAACATTGACGTGCGCCGCTTTACCAGCTTCGGCGTCATCAAGGTCAGCTACTTGATCCCGAGCATCCTTCGCAAGCTAAAGGCATGAGCAGGGCTTCCTTCGCCGAGTGCATCGCTGGCCTGTTCTCCTTCCAGAGACGGACACGCCCCCAGCAGAGCGGATCGGCCTACCCCAGTCCTTCGGCCGCAAACGCGGCAAGAGCTTCACCGTCCAAACATCCCCACCACGTACTGTGCGCGCCGACTCTATCCGAGGAAGACCACAAGCGTCGCTCACGACGGAGGTCGCCCCCGGGGCAACCGGGCTAGCGACAGCACACTCGTCCGCACCGACCACGCCCGTCCCGCATCGCGCCCGCCGCGCGAGCGCAGCGGAGTCCTCGCTCGAGCAGCTCCGCAACCGCGAGACGGCGCCGCGCAAGTCCACCACGCTCGAGCAGCTGTTCAGCCCACGGCTCGCGAATACCGTCCATCGAGCCTGATCACGAGCAATGTCCCGCAGACGCCGCGCCCGCTCACGCGCGAGCCTTCCTCCGCGTCGGGGTCGGGGTCGGGCGACCAGCGTGGACACAGCCCGACGTCGCTGCTGCCGACACATCCCGGTTTGCTGCGCCCGCGCGTGGAACGCTCGCCATCTGCCCCGGCTGTGTCGCAGGTGCACGCGCAGTCTCAGCTGCACACGGTGCCAGCATATCCGAAGGAGCTCTTGCCCCTGCTGGATGGTGAACATCATACCGACGAGTTGTGTGTGCGTTTCGAGGTGGGCTGGCCGGTGTTGAGGCAGTGGTTAGTGATCGCAGGCGGTGGGAAGGGGGATGGGGACTTCGGACAAGTCGCGATAATCTACAGGTAGCGATTGCGTACATGATTTGCATATCCGCTGCCGCATGGCGCGACGAGCCTTCATGGCAAACGCAAGCCGGTACAGAGGACTGAATGTGCGTCTGACACACTGACTCGCCGAGGAAGCGTGAAACCATCTCTGAGACCTGTGATATTCGCCTCTCTATGTTGCCGCGGCGTGTTCTTTCTTGACGAAGCTCGAAACATCCAACAGATGCTATGTCGAAGGGCTTGTCTTATCGGGTTGCATCCATCGCGAAGGCTATGAGAGTGTTCTGTTGGCATTGACGTAACCAACCCCGTAGCATGAGTAGAGCAACTCCGTCGACGCCGGGTCAATCTTCTCCGCCGGCACAATTTTGAAGGTCGTCCCGAACGCCGTCTTCACATCTCTAAGAAATTGGATCGTCCGCGCCGTAGGCTCACCCATCCTGCATCGACCCACATCCTCGCTCCCGAGCACCATGAAAAGCAGGACGAGGATCTGATGGTGGCTGTCTACGCATCCACCCCTCTGGATCTCCTGCAGCAGTGCGCGAGTGGCGAGAAGGGCGATGTCTTCGGGTGCGACGCCAGGCTGGGAGAGCGCTTCGGCGCAATGCATCGCCCCTGTAGTGGTCTCGGAAAGGAGGGAAAGCCCATAGCCGGGAGACTTGCCGCTATCCTCGCCTTTGTAGACGTCGGAGTAGAGGTAGATGTCAGGGATGTAGCGATTCAGCACTGAGCGGGCGGCTTCGATCATGCGGTTAGAGAACTGCGGATTGACGCGTACGGCATGTCTGTTGGACGAGTGTGAGACTACAACATGCGAGCGCAGGGAGAACGATGGCTCACGAAATACCGCGTATCCGCTTAACCTTGCCCCGCTCCACGAGGTCGAGCGTCTTGAGTTGCTTGACACTAGGGCATATGAACTGGACTTCACCGCCACCAAGCGGTGGGCTACCACGTTTCCTGATCTATCAGTACACTTCATTAGACGTTCCCAGTGGTACGAGTATGTGAACATACGCGCAGCTCTAGACCGTCGGACACGCCAAAAAGCTGTAACTGTGGCAATGTGATGGTGCGAATGAGATCTGCCTGGGAAAGAATTAGGTGATGCTACGGAAGTACAACAAAACCAAGACATACAGAGAGGTCGCGGTCATCAGACGTGATGCCTCGTAGCGTGAGTTGCAGAGGTCTCTTCGAGAATGGCGCGAGCATGATCACGGGCTCAAGGAGTATCCGACTGAGCGTGATAAGGGACAATCGTGGGTCACCGGTCCACCTGCTATCACACCCGGCTTCAGCAGGATTGCAGTACCTGTGTAGATGTATAAGTCAAAGCTTGGTTTGACACTCATAAGACGCACCTGTCACGGATATCTCAATAACCGTCCCATTCGTTATGCGTTCCAGCAGCCGGAGCAAGCTAACCTCGTAGTCTGCGAAACATCTATCAATTAACGGTCCTCCGAGTATGTGAGCCTCAGCGCACCTCTTAGACCGGGATTTTTGTCCTCCGAGCGTATGTGGTCAATCTTCACAGCCTTTCCACTCAGAATAGACAGCACCAGGCGATGTCTGAGGTGAAGGTGCCCGCTGAAGTGAAGAACGTTGCCCGCCTGAGCCATGGTTGCGAGTGAGCAGAGGTCGCGGTGGCTGGAAAATAAGGACCGTGCTTTGGACATTCAGCGAGGGTGATCGAGATCTGCATCGGGACGGGCGTCTCACACGTGTCGCGCTTGACGCGTGCACTGTGCCACAGCGCTCACGTCCTCCGCGAACCTCGTCCACCTCATATCCACCCTCTTTGGCTTGCGAGATGGCGACCGCGCAGGTGCTCAGCAATGGGAGCGCGTCAGACTGGGCAGATCGCTACTATCACGTCGACCAGATTCTTGACAGACCCGGACCGCGCACAGATCCCTCTTTCCTCGCGGGCGAAGAGGTGCCTCTTCTTGTTGATCCTGGAAGGATACGTATTCTGACGGATATTTAAATTGAAAGGTGAAGAAATTCCTGCGAGAGACATCCAAGATTCTTGTTATTGGTGCAGGGGGATTGGGGTGCGAGATCCTCGCGAATCTGGCTTTGTCAGGCTTCAAAGACATTCATGTCATCGACATGGACACGATCGACATCAGTAACCTCAACCGACAATTCCTCTTCCGGTACAGCTTCTTTCTTCGGCTCTGTATCGGCTATTGAGTATCTCCTGCTCATAGGTCGAAGGACGTCGGCAAGCCAAAAGCTATCGTTGCAGCAGAGTTCATCATGAATCGTGTGCCGGGAGTCAAGGTCACTCCGTAAGCTTGTCTCTTAAACGAAGTCTTGTTCTCTCAAGTCGCCTCAGATATTTCGGAAAGATACAGGACAAGGACGACGATTACTACATGCAATTCAATCTCGTCATCTGCGGTCTAGACTCCATAGAGGCTCGTCGTTGGATCAACGCGACTCTTGTCAACATGGTCGACCCTGAGGAGCCGGAGAGCTTGAAACCCCTCATTGACGGCGGCACAGAAGGTACGCAAGTATTACCACACAGGGTCCGCTGGAAACGCCTAATTCGTGGGCAAAGGCTTTAAGGGTCAAGCTCGTGTCATTCTTCCGACCGTGACTTCTTGTTACGAGTGCTCCCTTGACATGTTGAACAAGCCGACGCGTTTCCCATCTGTACCATCGCCAACACACCACGTCTACCTGAACACTGCATAGAATGGGCATCCGTCCTTGAGTGGCCACGCGTGTTCAAAGGTAAGTGACCCTGTGTCGCCAATGTAGCCACGGAGGCCCATTAACAACCATCCAGACAAGAAGATGGACACTGATGACCCGGAACATATCGGCTGGCTCTATAATACGGCCCTTGCGCGTGCGAAGGAATTCAAGATGAGGGTGTGACATGGTCACTCACACAGGGTGTCGTCAAGAACATCATCCTGCAATCGCCTCTACAAATGCTATCATCGCAGGTATGTGTTGGTCTACCCGTTCGCCATATGATACTTACTAAGAAATATCATAGCGTCATGTTGTAACGAAGCATTCAAGATTGCTACATCCTCTGCGGCTATCTTAACAACTACTTCATGCTCATCGGAACCGACGGCGTCTACTCCTTCACTTTCGAGCACCAGAAGCGCGATGACTGCCCCGTCTGCGGCGGACAGGCCCTCGACATCACCATCAGCAAGGAACGGACCGTACAGGAGCTGATAGATATGTTGCTCGAAAGACAGGATGTGTAAGTGCATTGTCGTCTCGGTCACATATAAGAACTCAATGGATCTCTACGTCTCACAGCCAGATCAAGAAGCCATCCATGGCAACTTCGACGAAACAGATCTACTTCCAGGCGCCACCGCAGCTCGAGGAACTCACACGTCCGAACCTAGAGAAGAAAGTCTCGGAAATGGTAGGCGAGGGTGACTACATTACGGTCACGGCCAGCACGCTGCCGTTCGACCTGACTCTGAAGATAAAGTACACCTAGATGTTGGTTCGAACCTTGCACTGCTGTGTCAAATAGCTTTGAACGCCAATGTACTCTTTGCTATCGATGTCACTTTACCCTGATACTGCTCGTGAGACGAGGGCTGTATATAAGTTGCGATTCATAGACCATGTTTGAGTCCAATGACGATTCCTAATGCCAATAAACGCAACATGTCGTCATGTTTGAATATTGAGGCTGAAGGCAGCTTCAGGATCGCTTGTCAACGAGCTGGGCTCGGGGATGGTTCGGCCTGAATGCGCTGACTAAGCGAGAGCGCATATCGTTCACCAGAGCAGTCGCCACTTTCATCCTTACACAGGACCCGCCACCGTCTATCCAAGGTTTCTTCGATTGCACCGTTCGTCTCTAGCAGCCATGCCCAAGCTTGACATCAACAAGGCTGGATGGGAGCAAAGTGAATTCCCCATCCTATGTGAGACATGTAAGTGTCGAGCCCCTTGCACCCAGGTGCCAGGCGCTCGTTGGATGTTGACATAGGACGGACTCTAGGTTTGGGGACAATGCCTTCGTGCGGATGGTGCGTCGTGTTCTCCTCGTTGCATAGGCTATGTGTTGACGAGCCGTGTAGTCTAAACAAGAATACGGCCGCTCCTGCGGCACATGCGCACGACCCTTCACGGTCTTCCGCTGGAATCCGGGCTCGGGCATGCGCTTCAAGACGACGGTGATCTGCCAGACCTGCGCGAAGATCAAGAATGTCTGCCAGACATGTCTGCTGGATCTGAATACGGCTTGCCCACGCAAGTGAGGGACACAGCGCTGGGCATCCAGAATGAGGCCCCGACGAGCGAGATCAATAGGGAGTACTATGCGCAAAACCTTGAGGGCAAGGTACGTGGTGCATTTTGGTAGCAGTCGTTTATAGCTTACTGATGGAGCATCAGCTGGATGGGAACAAGTCCTTGCTTGACTCAGGAAAAGCGTCGTCTGCGGGGAAAGATATGTTGAAGCAGCTTGCGCGTACGGACCCTTATTACAAGCGCAATCGCCCACGCATATGTTCGTTCTTTGTGAAAGGGGAGTGTAACCGTGGCTCAGACTGCCCATACAGGCGCGTTTTATGTCGTCCTACTCGCTATTTGCGTTGGTGCTGATCCCGCTTCAGACATGAGATGCCTGTCGACAACGAGCTCTCGAAGCAGAACATCCAAGATCGGTATCATGGTCGCAACGATCCTGTCGCACACAAAATCATGACCCAGCACGCGTCGTCGATGGGTTTGCAACCTCCTGAAGACCAGTCTATCGTATGTATCACACTGGTTGCTTGTGCTCTCGGTGTCACTGACGCCCTCATCAGGTGTCTTTGTTTCTGACATTACTGCCGCCCTCCGCGACTGAGCAGAGCGTTCGCACCCGTGTCGTGCAATCGCTCCCTAGTGTCGACCCAGCACACATAAAGTCTATCGTTCATGTTGCAAAGTCAAGGTTGGTTGAGCGACATTTTGTCCTCACAGGATGCTGATTCATCTCCGCAGATGTGCTTTCGTCAACTTCAAGGACCGAGCGTCCGCGGAAACTGCCGCCCAGGCCTGGGCAAATGGGTTCGAGTTGGATGGTACTGCAGCAAATGTCAAGTGGGGTAGGAGCAAAGGTGCCGCCGCATCGAAAGGAAAAGCAGCGTCGTCCACAGCGGAGGTTGCTGCATGATGTTTTGTTGTTCTTGTCCCTTCTCTTGTATCAATAGTGTATGATGCTCAGTAATACCGTGTTATGATGTTGCCAATGTCTCTCAACTCGTCCTACATCGAGTGCACACAGACAGATCCCAAGCAATTGTCATATGGCAGGAATCAGATATACCGCCTGGTGTGCAACACCTCACTCAAATGACATCGAAAGAGGAAACAAAATAAATATTGAGACCCGTAGGTCTACCACTCCGGGAAAGCGTGTCATCCTTGTGCAGGGGCCATGCTAATCTTCTCTGTATCGTTCCAATTTTTTCGTATGTCACCCCGAAGGGGACAAACAAGTAGACTGGAACGTAGGACATGGGAAGGAGTATTGTATTTTGTTCAACCGGCGGTTGATCATGTGAGGGGTCGCGATGGGCTCGTGGCTCACCCCAGTTTCCGCTGTGCGATCCTTCTCTCAGATCGCACAAGCTACACACCCTTTCCTAAAGTTCTGACTCTTCCGCAAGTCAACATGACAGACAAAGAGAAAGGCAAGCTCAGTCACATGCTTGCGGTTCTTCTTCTGACTTCCCCCAGCTAATAGCGCGAGCGACACTGCGGGTATTGATCGAGACATGCTCTGCCGCGGTCGATGCTTTGAAACAGGCCGATTCCTCGAATCCGTCGGAATCATCATCAACAACCCCGCACTGTCGGTTCTACATAAAGACCTCCTGTCGCTGCTTACGCTCATCTATGCCGCAACCACCAAACTTACCCTCAGCCTCCGGGCTGAACAGCCGGCATATAGGGCCTCGCTAGGACCTCTCCAGGACCTCATCGGAAATGTCTCCGCGATTGCGACATGCGCCACGCTGTTCAAAACACACGGCCTCACGCTGGCGTCCGACGTCAGACAAGTCGTGAGGGAAATATGTTCCGCACTGAGCGCGCTCGGGAACACACTGCTGGAGGAAGGCGAGGATTACCTCGTACATACCGGCATGGTGCACGACTTGGTGGACAAGGCGAAGCGCGACCTTCCCGCGGACAATCGCGCCGCGGTGAAGAAGCGTTGGGCTGCGGATCGAGGGATGTTGGAGGATTCCGTCCAAGATGTCACCAGCATGATTGAAGACAACGATGAGGCGGACGAGGAAGATGAGTTTGACGAGGAGCTCGACGATCTCGGGTTGGGCTCGACCAAGAAAATGTCGGAGGTAGAGATGGAGCGTACAAAAAAAGTATGTCGCTGCTTCCGTGGGTTTTACATAACTTACAAGATCTGCGTGCAGGTACAACCGCTTCTGCGATTTACTACCCTGTTGCATAAGCGTGTCCAACTGGACATTCTCGCGAAACCACCGCCGGAACGTACAAGCAATCCCGTACTCGATTCCCTACCATCTCATTCGCATGCGATACTTGTAGCTCTAGAAGACACCATCGCGACCTTGTATGCTCCCCAGGATCCTTCTGCCATCGCCTCTGCGCTCGCACCATTAGCGAGCGCAGTAGAAGGGTTACGTTCGGCCCTTACACCATACTGCCATCGGCGCCGGACATAGCAGGGGTTGCCACAGAAGGTGCACCAGCGGAGTTAAAAGGTGCTCAAAAGGACATACGGAAGTGGTTTGTGACGTGCTTTGATCAAATTGACAAGCTGTCGTGTAGCCTCAGGGATTCACTAGCTCAGGAGAGCTCAGTCTGAATACGACATAGTATGCTGGTCACTGGGTTCTGCAGCCGTCGATTCACAGGAGCTTGCCGTATACTGGGGAAAGGGCCTTACGCAGCCTCCGATGCAAATTAGCAGTGTTGTATAAGTAGTACCATCCGATGGTTATGCAGGATCATCTCCGCGGATCCTTCCAGAATGCACCCAGGACGTTGGGATACATCGCGATGGAGCTATGAGCACGCAGTTTCTCCTCGAAGCGGAGTATTTTGTCATGCGGTGCTTGCAAGTCAAACGCGTGTTTCTGGTTGCAATCGAAGTGAGTGCCAAATGTCAAGAGAGAAGTCGAACCACGTACAGTTTCTTCAGCTCGTTTCGATCTTGCTTCGTCACGCATCCTATTCAATTCCTTCTTCCGCTCTTCCTCCCGTTGTCTCCGGTTGAGACCCGAATCAGGCATTTGCTTCACGGGCTAGAAGGAACCGATTAGCATGAGTCACTTAGTGGTGAACGCATAACTAAACGTACCTTATTGAACAAGACGCATATACGCTTGCATCTCGCAATCGAAATCCGCAGCACCCATGGCCGCCGCAGGCTTTCTCGCCGCTACGCCCACAGGCCCATCAGGGTCCTTGGCTGGTGTGGCACTGTCGGCCTTAGGTGCAGTTGTTGGCGGTTTCGCAACAGCAGGCGTCGAGGAGGTTGTCGAAGTCTTGTTCTTCTTGATGGGAGGCAATTTGCGTTTCTTGGGAGGTGGGGGCTCCGCATCCTCTGCCCTCACGGCAGGATCCGCTACCCCGTTTGTGGTGGCAGACGCGGAGCTCTGAGTAGGAATCTCTGCGTCTTCAGATGACGGCGCGCGCTTCAAAGGTATTCGCGACGCTGATGGCATCTCCTTGGGCGTAGGTGGGTCTGGGGGAGGACGCAGCTTACGCTCGTCCCGGATGACGATCTCCTTCTCCTCCACCTTCGACTTGGAACGCCCGGACCTCGTGGCCCTTTCGTGGCTTTGGCCTTCCCAGCACCGCGTTTGTAGACGGAGGGCTCGGGCTCGAAGTCATCATCGTCCGGGTCCACAGCGGTAGGCCGAGGGGATCTACCTCATCATCGTCGTCGGTCCATACGACCTGCCGCGTCTTGCGCTTTGGCTTGCTCGAGCTCGCCGTACTGCCTCTCCGCTCCGACGTAGTGGACTTCGAGCCTCTCCTCGACCTCGACGACTTGGTCGGTGGGGGAGAACTTGATGAGGAAGGATCCCGGGCAGCTGCGGGCGGTATCTGTTCATCATCTACAACATCCACGTTGACGTCGGCGTCGTTGTCTCCTTCGTCTTTGACGACCGCCTCATCACTTCCGGTAGTCTCGTATGTCCTGGACCTCTTCGGCCGGGGACGAACTGGTTCCTCCGTAGCCTCTCGCGAGTAATCACGCTCTGCATCGGAATCCACGCGCCGTTTCCTTGCTCTCATGGATTGGGATGACTCCGAGGCCTACGTCCATCGCGTTAGCCACACGCCTGCGCTGAATCGGAAGGGATCTCACCTGTAAAGTTTGCTTTGAAAGCTTGATCTTCAACGGCATCGTTCCGGTTGTGACGTGCCCCCAGGTTACTCAGGCTCTTCTACGGCAAGGTCGGCTGTGGTGGTCGCTGAGCGGTCGCAAACCTGAGCAGCGCTTCCCGTTCAATGACGGAACGCCGTAGTGTATAAAGTGGCTTTTGGCGCCCGCACCGACGCGATGTTACGCGTGACTGGGGCGCTTCGAAGACTGTACAGCAACTGTACAGCGACAGAGGCGATATACATACTTATGTAGTTCTGTATACTCGGTACTCTCAGGAAGTGAATGCTTGGGTCAACGAGGTTTATGGTCAGCGGATGGGTAGTACAGTGACCTTAGACATTACATAATTTGACGTGTGTGCTAACATGCTTTTTACTTTCATGATACAGTACATCCGCGTTCGCGAGTCGCAACGACAATTGTACGCCGTGTGCACCCAACACAGAAATGACGCTACTGGTGAGTGTCCAAACAGAGCAGGTTCAGGGCCCCAATCGATGGTTACACCGACGTGCGTGGGGATCTGTGTATTGACTACACCTGCAAGCCATACTTGAGCCATACTGTATATCGTACCAGCAGAAATGCAGAGTATCATTCCAGCAAGTATATGTCATTGCAGAGGGAAGTAAAGGCAGCAATAACGATGATGTGTTTAGACGTCGACGATGCTCACTTGACGCGCCGATGTCGGGTTACTCCGCCTCGTTCAATGCCTGCACATCGTCGCGAGCTCAGCACGAACACGGCGGGTAAACAGTGGACTTCATTTGCGGAGTAAAGCGGGATGACATACCAAGCGGCATTCGTACAGTACATGCCTGCAGCACAGGCAATGTCCTCGTTGAATATATAGTCTCAACCCATGTAGTCTGCGACGGCTACTTCTCTGGGCGGGTGCGTCCGTGTCCTGACGGATCGCAGGCCATATCGCGCTATCGAAAGCGGGTCATCTTGATGTCAGATGAATATTTCCCGAGTCAAAGGTCGGACTCACCGGTTTCCTCGCCCCCCTCGACCCTCCTGAGACTCATACCGCGCTCGTCCAACGACCATGATCTGGGCTTCATTCTTGCAAAGTGCTGATGTGTGGCTCCCTGTATCAGAAGACGACTAGCGAGGAATCGCGATAGAGGACGGCAAGTGCAATTTACGTAGTCAACCGAGTCGGAGAAGAGGACGTCGCGATGGTGAGATGAGCAGGGGGTCTTGTTCAACACGTGCGGAATAGACGGGTTGCAGCGAGGGTTGGCATTGAGGACCAGATCCTACAGACGACCACGATGGTGTTGTTCTGGAGGATGATAAGAGGATGTGCATGGCAGCTGTCGTCGGGATGTAGGAGACTCAAGCAATGATGAGACGCGCTTGACTAGGCTTGACTGGACCGGGAAAGCTTGGTCTGTGCCGCAAGTGCAACGTGGTGTCAGCCCCCGTTCACCGAAATCCGTAGACCGAGAAGTAGCGGTTGAAAAAGCCACAGAATTTTTCTGGACGGCGCTGATGTTGTAGGAAGCCAGAAAATGCGGTCTTCGAGTGAGCTGGGCGGCAGGTGGCCCGGGGGACATATCGCGTGCCGTGGCGGAGTTGATCATGATTCGTATCGACGACCCCAAACCGAACGGCGTCGTCCCTCCCATCACGTCTTCATCTTGGCCTTTTTCCTATAAGTACGTCGACGACCCATCACAGCTGCCCAGCGACGAGGATGCGGCCTCCTAATTCTGTTCACTGGGACCGCCGCGCCGCCCGGCTTTTCTTGTCTGGACAAATCGACTGGGTGTATCACTCACTGGATGCTGCAACTCTTGCGTTCTTGCACACACAACGCTGTTATTGTCGCTCCTTGTCTGCGCTTCTACTGTATCGCGTGCGCTCTGGGGAACGAGATGGACGGTCATTCTTGCCCTCGGTATCGTTTAACAGCCAACGACACTCCCGATACTTGGCTATTTAGCATCACTCGCTCACCGTGTCTAGCTTCCGGCTCGAGCTCTTGGACGCTTGCTGGAGCCAATGCTTCGCGTTTCTGCACCACGCAGACGAGGATGATATCCTCACTCAATCCTGCATATGTCAACATAAAAATGCATACATTGTACGCTCACGGCATGACAATCTTATCAGTGAGTTTTCGTTGGCTTCTTCCCTCTATTCTGGTGCCAAGGACAGAGGGGTGTTATTGATATGCTGGTGATCACTCCTTGGGGCGCAGTCGCTATGCAGGGGCTCGTCGACATTGCTTGGTTGGATGCACACCGATCTTGCCCATTTGCTTTTGCACTTCCTGGTTGATTGAACTGTTTGAGGCACACCGCTTGAGCACTCGATGGTTGCTTCATGATGGATTGAGTCTTACCTGACTCTCAGTGGCGCAGCGCCTCATATGCACATGATGTGACACTGTGACCTGACATCACGTGTATTCTCCCTTGGAGAATAATGGGCTATTAGGCAGAAGCAGGTGGATAAGAGAGAAGTAGTGTCGAGCACTTCTACTGGGGACGTACGAGGGTTTCATGCGCAAGCACACATCGCTCAGGGTATTGCCACATCATTTGCGCGACACAGAGTGAATGGCACCACGAATATTTTGACCAACACCCTCGTTTGATCCTCATTGCATATGGAACTATGCGAAGTGACGACACGGGAATGTGAACCACGCTGACATTGTTTTCATTGTAGTTGACCATCAATGCAGCCCCCAGTTGATCACTCACCTGGACCGAGCTAACAACCGAGCCTACCACATGTACCATTCAAAACCGGGCATCTCTGGTGCAGCACTGCTCCCATCTTGCAGACGTGCTACTGGCTTGACACGTGGAACTCAGAGCTCTGTCTATGCTGTGCCCAAGAAGACCATGCTGCAGACTAAAGAAGGATAGCCAGGCCGTGGGAGCGGGAGCAAGTGTTCGTCGTGGGCGCTGCGGAAGCATTCCGCGTGCTCTCTGGTAGCATCCTTGCCCACAATGGGCAAAGGGAAGCCCTGATGCGACACGCCAACTTTACATCTCCTGGATGCCGCTAATCTACCCGTTATATTAGAGGCACCCAGACCTTTCCCGAGGCCCATCCCTTCCTTTTGTTCCTCCACCATTTCCTCCTTTGCTCTCCCACCTTCGTTCAACACTTGCAGACCAACTACTATACATTCTCTAAATCAGTCTCCCTAAATGCATCCGCTTCAGCTGTCTGTTTCTGCATTTCCTACGCCCTCTGCCTCAGCCAGCGACACTAGTCGGCTCCCTCCATACCGTCAGAGTTCCATGCTGCAATACCACCCGTATACAAGGCAGGCTATACCGGCATATGTATGTATAGAATACCTGTAGTTAGCGCAAAAGGGTGTATACATAACAAGCCTGTACTTACTGGAGGGCGCCTTTCATACATGAGCCGCCACTCGCTCATGTATGAGCGAGGCGCCGTCGGTCGCTACCCAATATAGCAGCCATGCCGGGGCAGTCCGGTCGCTTCGTCCATGGCGGGGCCGCCGGGGCGGCACCACTGGCGCGCGATGCGAGCTGCCCGATATGGACGCACATCGGGGTCAGAGCATTCAGGTCCTGTGCGATCCCCAGGCGATCCCTGCGCGGCGTCAGTTTCGGCCAAACCCGGGAGCTCGCAACGAGCCGAGTGAGCGGCGAGCGCTTCCGCCCGCTGTTTACGACCACCATCCCGCGTTGGTCACCGACGTTGTTAGAGCACAGCGGGCACGACGACAGCGACTGGGAGGAGCCGACGCTGGCATTCAGGTGAGCACAGATGCACATGAGCGAGCGAGCTGACCGTGGCCACAGGACGCGGTGACGTGCAGTACAACACGTCGACCGCGAGCGCGCAGGGCTAATGCCCCGCGTGAAGACGCAGCCGACGGATGGATCACGGGCACAGGCACGAGGGTTGGTGGGCGCGCGCGCACGGATAGGCGGACAAGCGGATGGACATGAAGGCAGACTGGCGGGCAGGAAGACGGGCGAGAAGGAAGACGGGCGGGAAGGAAGGCGGACAGACAAGCGGACAGGTAGGAGAACGAGCAGACGGACAAGTGGACAGGCGACAGCACACGCCCACTGCGAGTGTGCTGGGCGAATGCCCAGCACGCAGACACAGCCGACGGATACACACGCAGGCGCGCAAATGGGCGCGCAGGCAGGTGAGCAAATGGACGAGCGGGAGGGTAGGCGGACGAGCGGGCAGGCGGACGAGCGAGCGGGCGGACGGGCGGACGGGCGGACGGGCGGACGGGCGGGCAGACAAGCGGGCGGGCAGACAAGCGGGCGGGTGGGCGGGCGGGCAGACAAGCGGACGAGCAGACAAGCGGACGAGCAGGTAAGTAGGTGAGTGAGCAAGCATGCGAGCGAGCGGGCAAGCGGAAAAGCGGGTGAGCAGGATAGCGGGTGGCTGGGCAAGAGGGCAAGCGGGTGAGAGGGAAAGCGGGCGAGAGGGAAAGCGGGCGAGAGGGCAAGCAGGCGGGCACAGAGCGCGGACCAGCACCACACGCACGGTGACTGCGAGCGTGCAGGGCGAATGCCCAGCAGGCAAGCACGGCCAACGACCGTAAGGTGGGCGCGTGAGCGAAAAGTGAGTGACCGCGACGGTGGGCAGGGCTGGGGCGCGCAACACGCCAATTGCGAACACAGAGGGCAACTGCCCTGGTGCCCCTGCATGCAGATACAGCAGATGTCTTCGTAGATAGAGTTCTTGTAATGTTAGTAAGAATATATCCTATAAAACTGAGACCGACATATTCACGCCACAACACCCCTTACGACTCGAGACTAAGAGAACCAGTACAGAAGTGTAGATAGACACCCCTACTGTACACGAGAACCCTGGCCTTTATGCTGTACTCATCTGTTGAAGTAGATGCCACTAAACATGAATTAGATCCCTTAGACATACCTTAGACATGCGGACATAGTGTGATAACGTCCAGAAAGCGAATCACAAGTATGTTGCAGCTCTAAGTGGTACCGTTATTGAGCCCATTCAGCCGTCTCACCGAAGGGTATCGGACAGCCGACATGTCGTCTCACGAAACATGATGGGGTGGGCCGACGTTGGCCGACCAAAATTGTCTCACCAAAGAGGATGGGGTCGGCCGAGGCCAAGGCGGAGGCAGTCAAGACGGGCAAGATGGCCTTGCAAGGCGGTGTTTAGTAGATATTGTAGTTCATACTGACCGGTACTACAATAAATTGAATGGCATGATAACACCAATGTTAGTGCAGTTGTGACCTTCTTGGCTCACCCAAGACATTCCACTGCCTGACCATCGGCTGGGCCACTGTTCCCAACCAATTCTCGCCTTGACCCAGCCGACCTTCTTAGAACCTTCTTGACTTACCCAAGCCAATCCACTGACCGACCATCGGCTGGGCTACTGTTCCAAACCGATTCTCGTCTTGACCCAGCCGACCATTTTGACTCACCCAATACAATGCATGAGCCGAGCGTCGGCTGAGGGGATTTTCCCAGCCGGTGTCCGTCTTGACTCAGCCAACCTTCTTAGAACCTTCTTGACTTACCCAGCCAATCCCCTGACCGACCATCGCTGGGCTACTGTTCCCAACCGATTCTCATCTTGACCCAGCCGACCATTTCAACTCACCCAATACAATGCGTGAGCCGAGCGTCGGCTGAGGGGATTTTCCCAGCCAATGTCCATCTTGACTCAGCCGACCTCTTGGACCTTCTTGACTCACTCAAGCCAATCCATGAACCGACCATCAGCTGGGCCACTGTTCCAACCGATCTCGTCTTGACCCAGCCGACCATTTTGACTCACCCAATACAATGCATGAGCCGAGCATTGGCTGAGGTACATTTCCCAGCCGATGTCCGTCTTGACTCAGCGGACCTTCTTGGACCTTCTTGACTCACCAAAGCCAATCCGCTAACTGGTTGTGCATGTTGGTTGGCATTGCCTATTAGCCAAGACGGGCTAGTTCAAGTAGAGTGTATACCAGTCTGAGCTCTTGTCAAGGCGGATAATTGTGTTCTCAAGACGGAGCATTCTCAAGGCGGAATGGATGTTGCCTTTTGAGACACACTTGTCAAGGCAAAGTGCTCACAGCAGAGTGTTCAAGGCCGAGTGTTCAAGATGGAGTGTTCAAGACGGAGTGTTCAAGACGGAGTGTTCAAGACGGAGTGTTCAAGACGGAGTGTTCAGGATGGAGTGCCCAAGACGGGGTGTTCAAGGTGGTGTGTGTTCAAGGCGGTGTGTTCAAGGTGGTGTGTTCAAGGCGGTGTGTTCAAGACGGAAGGTTTGCATGTT